>NC_085878.1:2469409-2636909 GCF_034702125.1 Engraulis encrasicolus
ACCAATTAGGTAGAGCTTTGAGAACACATAGTATGAGGGGTAGATCTGCTACAGACCCTTCGTCTCTATTACTCTATAGTATACTGTAACTAATGCCAAATTAGTCCAGATGTTAATACCATGATATTTACCTAACATAATAAGGCGATATGCCAGTATGTCAGACGTACACGTACATACTGTATTTTGTTTTTAAGTATGGTAAGCTCAAATCGGACGACTGTCAGACTACACTTAATATATCACGGTGTTGTTTCTGTACTACAATTGTACAGTTTACAATTTTTATCAGCTAGAATACTTCTGTACCATGTTGATGTCGGTAAACCAAGACGGCATTAGCTACGTAACCGGTCTAGCCTATAGTGCAGAGGGCAAGTGAGGCAGCGAAAGTGTTTCTAAAAACCACACAAGACTGGTCTGGTCTGAGAGACTGTCCCTAGATAGATATTAATAGTGTGGCATATGCAAGGCATTGCAGGTCGATTAGACTTGCATAACGTATTACCCCAAATGGAATAAGATGTTCCATACAGTAGTGATAAACATTTGTGCAAAAGATGCAAAACAGAGCCTTCAATTGATTTTTATCTCAATATGAGGTGCTGCGCACCTGACTCTACTACTCTACTCTACTCTATTCTACTACAGTTCCAGTCAGCAATCCCTGTGATGCCCTGCTCAAATATGGATTTGGTATAGAGCCAGGTGCAGTGATTGGGAAAGGGGACTTGAAAGACTACAAGGCAGCACCATAGACTTACTACAGTGTACGTCTACCATATGGTACTACATTGAAGTGAAGTGAAAGCGAAAGCCCAACCGGGAAATTCCAACTCCTATTGTCATTGTGACACAGCAATCCACAGCCCAAAAGTGAACTCCACACTGCACATAACCAACCCGCAACATTTGGGCTACAAGTCTGACGCCCTAACCGCTTACCCATGACTGCCTAGTAAGGAAGCTGATATTGTAACATAACTCTTCCACCAGGTTCAAGACTTTAAATACCTGGAATCAGCTACATACATACGTACGTACATGCATATGATCTTATTCTACTGTATCTCACAGGTTGCTCTTCATTGATAAACAGACAGAATTAGTCTGCTTGAACTTAGTCTGCTTAAACTGCTTGACCAACCCAATCTACTGTATTTACATGCTACAAATAAACAGGATTGTAGTATTTAGCTGTAGGATTATGAAAAGATGCAACAGTACACAGCAATTGGTACTACATGTAGTCAGAAATTCAGCAAGGAGTTGGTCCCCCAAATCTCAGGTCTCAAGTTACCGTCTGACAGATAATAGGACAAAGCCAAAAACAACACGGCAGGGAGATCAATGGGCAGTGTGTGTGTGTGTGTGTGTGTGTGTGTGTGTGTGTGTGTGTGTGTGTGTGTGTGTGTGTGTGTGTGTGTGTGTGTGTGTGTGTGTGTGTGTGTGTGTGCGTGTGCGTGTGCGCGCGCGCGTGTGTGTGTGTGTGCTTTGAGGAGACTGCGTCAAAGGCTTTTATGACCTCCGTGAATTATACATTCATTGATTTTCCAGACCCAGGCTCTGCACTGGGCTCTCTTCTCCTCTCATCTCCTCTCCTCTCCTCTCCATCCTGCTTTTCTCAGAGATACTGTATACTGGACAGGACACACCTTGCATTTCAGAGGAAATGCCATGCATCCATTTTTTCTTTCTAAAAAGCCTTTTTAATTTCTTTGTCTGGTGGTCACATAGATATATTAATAGCCCAGTGAAAAGAGCTTTCACACCACTGATGCTGATGCAAAATGAGAGAATTTTAATGCATGAAAAATAAAGTAAAGTGCTACCCAGGGCCAGTGTTGGGAAAAATGTTTTCGGTCCTTCAGACCAGTGGTTCTCAACTGGAACAGTCTTGGGACCCACCATTTTCCACTCTCATTCTGTCCCGACCCAATTTTTTTAAGCGACACTCGAATGACTGGTTGCACGCTACTGTCTCGCATAAACATTCTGATTTTATCTATGACGACAGATGACACCAGTTCAATCGCCTATCAAAATAAAAGTGGATGTTTTTTGTTTTTTTTTAAGCGAATCAATGAATTACGATTTTTTCTTACACCACGGCTCTGCGACCCACCCATGACCCCTCCGCGACCCACTTTTGGGTCGCGACCCACCAGTTGAGAAACACTGCTTCAGACCATCATCACTGGCACTGCATAGCACTTCACTTCACTTCACTTCACTTCACTTCACTTCATGCATTGGAATTCTTCCCTTTTGCATCAGCATCAGTGGTGTGAGAGCTCCTTTTGACTGGACTATTACTGTGTGGAACTTTGTGCACCCTCCAGGCCACAAGCTGAAAGGCGTGACACCCCTGTGGAATATACATGTCCAAAATGCATTATTACGCTGATTGACATTATGCTACGTATATTTCACTACAATTTCAACAGTTTGCAGTAGGGATACACCGATATCGCTTTTTTGAAAACCGATACAAGTACGAGTACATTAATGTTTGTACTTGCCGATACCGAGTACCGATACAGATACCTTTTACCACCAAAATACAATGAAAATAAATGCATGGCTTTGTTTTTTTCCACCTGTGATATTTTTTTGTCCAATTCCATGTAGATTTAAATGTTAGCAAATGTATCAGGTGGCACTTTTTTCCCATGCTGCTTTCAAGTCCACAGAACGTGACAAGATTTTGCATTGTTTTGTGTAATAGCAGTATCGTTCCTGGTATCGGCAAGTGCTTGACGAGTATGAGTACGAGTATAATGAGCAGTATCGGGTGCCGATCCCGATACCAGTATCGGTATTGGTGCATCCCTAGTTTGCAGCACTCACTGAGCACCTCTGCGGCTTAGGAGTCAATATAAATTATTCACGAGAGTTTGCTATGGGAAAATATATAGCGACAACAGATTCATACAGACACCAACACATTTGCCACGTTTACATGAGACACTTAATTCGGAATTAACTCACTTTAATTCTGAATAAAGCTTAATTCCATTTTGAAAACGTCATGTAACTCAATTCTGAATTAAATGAAAGATCAAAGTAAACTCAACGGAACTATTTAATTCTGAATTATTAAATCAACAAACTTTAATACAACGTTTCAGGTACCTGAAGAAGGTCAGATGACCGAAACGTTGTATTAAAGTTTGCTGGTGGAATGGAGAGTGTGCAGGATTTCTTTACACTTGAATGACAACCCCACTGGGATAATATCCTACGCACCTGCCCAACTACTGAGGTGTGCAAAAGCGTCTTCTTGAACTGAATTATTAAATCGGAATTCATAACGTCATGTCAACGTAGCCAGTGTAACCTACAGTACTTTCTGTAAAGCACTGAACACCCCTTTATTCAGAGGAACGCTACTGATGATGTGTCCCAAATTCAACTTACCAACCAGTCAACCTCTCTTGAGATTTCTCTTGTCAAATTTTGCTGCCGCGGCCGGCAACCAACAAATGCCAATCTTGCTTAGTGGATGGAGAAAAAGTCCCAGCAACTAAGACAACAGCAGTGTTGCTGAACAGACAGGGGGAAAGGCCCGGCAGCCAACCAATAGCAAACATCTCAACAAATCACCTTTCAACTCATCATTCAGCAAGTTCTATACAGTGTGAAAGTGAAAGCCCCATTGGGAAACTCCAATTCTCATTGTCATTGTGACACAGCACTCCACAGCACACAAGTGTTCACTGCACACAACGAAAATGCATTTATGCCTCACCCGTGCAAGGGGGCAGCCCTCAATGGCGCCCCTAGGGAGCAGTGCGGCGGGATGGTACCATGCTCAGGGTACCTCAGTCTTGGAGGAGGATGGGGGAGAGCACTGGTAAATTACTCCCACTACCAACTTCGCAGGTTCGGGTCGAGAGTCGAACCTGTAACCTTTGGGCTACAAGTCTGACGCCCTAACCGCTTACCCATGACTGCACTGTGACCAAAAGTCCAAAATACATATATGTTTACCATTACTGTCCAGCAGGGCTTGACATTAACCTTCTCACTTGCCGGCCACTGTGGCTAGTGGTTTTCCCAAGTCACTAGCCATCCAGCTATTCTACTAGCCAAAAAAAATTTTTTTTAATCATCATGCTGTATCTAACCTCAGAAGATGAGGTGCTTTTAGCAAGAAGATGAGTGCATGGGTTTCTACATTGAAATAAAGCAAACAAATAGAAACTGAGTAAAACTGATCTTTTTCTTGAACTTACTGTAAATACGAACAATTGATACACAGGGGGCAACGTGCAGAATATACACTATTCTGATATGTCATACCATAGAACAGTGATTCTCAAAGTGTGGTCCGCGACACAGCTCAGGTGGTCCGTACGGGGATTTCTAATTTTCCAAGACAAGCTAGCAGTAGGCTATATTTGTAACAATATTACAAAGATAAGCATAGCTGCATAGCATAGCTTTCATCACAATAACCACATAATACATGTGAGTAAAAAATAAGTGGTCTGCATTGAAATCAGCAGTGTCAAATTAGCATCCGTCAACTGTCAATTCGGTTGACAGGTGGTCCCTAAACATTTTTGGGGGGACAAAGTGGTCCTCGGTCTGAACAAGTTTGAGAATCACTGCCATAGAATAAGCTACCTGTCAAATTGGCTAGTGACACTGAAATTGTTACCAGCCACAGCCAAGTTTCACCAGCATTTGGCCGGTTGGCAGGTGCCAGTGTCAAGCCCTGCTGTCCAGACTTTTAGAGACGACACCACTGGATAAGATGATAATAACAAACAGTCTATTTCGGATCTTACAATTTCCAGACACAGAGGAGCACGAGGTCAAAAAGATCATTTATCTGAGAAACCAAAATAGTACCGTACCATTGTGGCTATATTTCTCCTTGGCTGCCACTAAGGTGCTGTTTCCACGTAGCTGGATATTTTTATATCTGGATATTTTTTTCTCCTGGTTGCATTGGTTTTGCATTGGTTTTGGCCTTCCGTTTCCACGTAGCAGATATTTAAAATCCAGGTATAAAAAGCAGGAGAAAAAAATATCCTGTTAAGGGGGCTGAAACGCATTTGTTACAATGGAGGATTTATTTTTATCCACATGTTGCGTTTACACCTAACCAGGACAAAAAAAATACCCTGCTAAAAAAATATCCTGCTACGTGGAAACAGCACCTAAATCTCCGAAAAGTAGAACTGCACACCAACCTGACGTAAAGGGAGATGGGTACCACGGTGTTGAGGATGATGATGTAGGACCAGAAGGCCAGGAAGCCAGAGAATACGGCACTGTCCCTGTCCCCCTCCCAGTGCAGATACGCATGGAAGTGCTTTCCAACGCCAGACTCCCAAATAGAGTTTCCGACGGCCAAAACGACGCCCAGACACACGAGCAGGCCAAAGATCTGGCAATGCAACAGACACAGAAGTTGTGCATGATTATATTATTATGTTTCACAATTACTTATACTAAATTCCAGGTCATTCTAGATTACGCATGTTTTCCAATACTGTTAGCGCATTACTTTAAAGGACCAGTTCAGTCAATTTCAACATGCAGTTGTAATGCTCACACTACCCTGAACTTGTCAGTACCTGAGATTTTTTTTTCTTCTTCTTCAGCCGTTTCCAAGATGCTGGTCATTGTAATGGGGGCAGCGCTTTGTTTAAATTCCAAAAAAACATTTTTATTTATTCCCAAAAACATTCAAATGGTTATACAACATCAGCAGACAACTAGCAAACAGTGGTACCTTTTGGGAAAATATTTGGAATAGTAGGCCTGTGCTACATTTTTTTTAAAATGTAAACAAACGCTACCCCCATTAGAATTGCTCATATCTCGGAAAGGGCTGAGCCGAAAAATATGGCCTCACCGGGTACTGACAAGTCAAGGATAGCGTGAGCAATACAACACCATATTGAAATTGACAGAACTGGTCCTTTAAGTCCTTAGCACAGAGCCTCTGTTATAACCGTGTTGTCACCAAAATGGTAATGCCAAAGTCTTAATCGGTTACTTAAGATTCTCTGCATTCTCATAGCAATGCTGTTATGATGTAGTTGAGTGTTTTTAGCCAAGAGTGAATAGGCTCGTCGAAAGGCCCATCTGCAGTAAGAGACTACGAATGTATGGACGTCGTACTGCAAAAGCTATGGCAAATGAAATGCAAATAAACTATAATACATATCTAGACTTGTTTGTGTTTTCATCTACAGAACGTTTCCCTAGAGCAAGGCTATTCAAATGGCGGCCCTGGGGCCAGATGCGGCCCTTGGACAGCAAGGCTCTGGCCCCCCACCACAAGCCCCTTGAAATACGAAATTGTTTTTCGGAATTTAGAGATAAAAGTATGGGTTCCGTATCGAGCTGAAACGGGACATGGGACGTTAAAATGCAGGAAATTGCATATAAGAAATTGAAAACTTTCTGGGGGAGGACCCCCAGACCCCACTTCATTGAAGTGTCACATAGTTTTTTCATTGACAGTCGGCAACCATTATACATACGTAGCCTACATTTCGGCCCCTTTACTGGGAGGAATTTGGAAAAGGGCCCTCGTTGACATTCAATTGAATACCCCTGCCCTAGATGAATAAATGTTTGCTAAGCATATAGTAATGTAATGTAAAATGTCATGACAGGTGATTCTGTGAAGTGTATGGTGGTTCACTTACCCACAAGACAAGAGTGTTCATTAGTCTGTCGATGCTGGTGCGTTTAGTCTTGGTCTTTTCACAGTTCTGCATGAGTTTGGTTTCAAGGCCTGTAGTACATTTCAGAACCATCAGTTTGAGACTAGGATTTTTCATTTTTTATGGTTGAAAATTCATTGTTTCCCACACTAGTCAACTATATGTGAACTATGTAATGTGTTCACATTTTGTTTATGCAGCAATTAGAGATGTACAGGATCCAAGATCCGGTTCCGGATCCGGCAAGATAATAGGGTTTTTCAGACTATCCGGATCCGGCAGGATCTTAAGCAGTGGATCCGGTATCCGGCAGTTACCTAAAAATCAGGATCTGGGGCATCTCTACTTTTTACGTAGCCTAGGCTTTTCAGTCAGTCTTTCACAACCCCAATCGCTGCGTGGAGTGAAAGCAATTTGGAAGCGGCCGTTGAGGGCAGTGTCTTAAGGCCAATGAGTCTTAAAAATAGTTTGCGCCAACGTAATAAAAAGGGCCCACATGTGCGAGTTGGCCATGTTTTTCAACCCTTTCGTAGGATCTGGTATCCGATTCCGGATCCGGCAGGATCTTAAGCAGTGGATCCGGTATCCGGCAGGATACTAAAAATCAGGATCCGGTGCATCTCTAGCAGCAATATTATGCAACAAAAGTATATTATTATAATTGTAATTAAGCACAAACAGTATCGAGAGTTTGTTGTGATTGTGTGACACCTTTATGATGTGATTATAGATTCTTGGGTTTGGTCTGATTTCTAACTGCAAAGATGAGCATGGCAAAGCACCTTTATAATGTGTTTGTTTACCTTACAGCAATATGTTTGCGTGAGTGTTACCTGCAAAGATGACCATGCCAAAGCACCAGTCTGTGTTCCTCAGGATGCAGCCTCTCAGCAGCATCCTCTGGTTGTCAAGGGAATAGGAGCTCCCTCTCCATGTCAATGTCCCGATGAAGCGGTCCAGCCTGTTATTGGGAGCCTCACACACCACCTCCCCTGTTAACAAGAACCCAGTGAGAAATGATCTGCATAGCAAACTAGTAAATAATACATATTAGGGCTGGGACTTGATTACAGTACACATTTAAATGAAATTAACTATAGGCTTTGAAATGAATGAATCGCAATGAATTAAATATACCACATTAATCATCAATACCAGTTATTCTTTTAGTAATTAAAATGTATATAATGTATGTTTAGTGTTTTTTTGCGTTACTGGAGCAGTAGTGGCCTACCATCAAACTCTACTAGATGAGTGATGTCAGCACCAAGGTCAGAGGTGACAGGCAAGGCCTGCCGCACTTTCAAATTGGTCTCTCTATGAATGGCAAGATATTACATTACATTATTACATTACATTACATTGCATTTGGCAGACGCTTTATAACCAAAGTGACTTTCAAAAGAGGACATAATCATAGCCAACATCGCTATGGATATACAGATATACAGATATCGCTATAGATATACAGTAGCTCCATAACAATACATTTGGGAACAAAGAAACATTAAAATCAGAAAAGCGAAAATCTATCGTGCTTACCCATCCAGTTCCGCGGTCTCTACGTAGCACAGTCCATTGGGTTCACTTGTTGATAGCAACAACAGATCTGCCTTTAAGGAACAGAAGAAAGAAAAGTAATGTCAGTAACCAATATTTTATTGATATTTTATAATTATACTAGGGCTGCACGATTATGGAAAAAATATTTTATTTTGGTCAAAATCGCAATTGATTTTTTGCAGATTTTTTTTAAAATTATAACGAGATGAAATATTACCAAGAATGAATTAAGTCTTACATACGGGATGAGCAAAATAAAATGAATTGTAATAATTATGTAAAGGCAATAGCATGAAACTTAGGTGGACAGATTTCTGGCCAGAAACACCAGCCTGTCAGTATGTTCTGGCTTCAAGGACGATCCCAAAGGTAGGCCACTATTGCCACGATTAAATCACGATTGAAATCACGCCTTCGATTTCACGATTTTATCACGATTTTCGATTATTTTCGATTAATTGTGCAGCCCTAAATTATACTACGGTTATAAAGTTATATACTCTGATATAAAGCATATATTACATTTATAGGGCAGTTATCATGTCACATTAAAATGATAAAGCACCATTTTGAATATTTTGCTGCAGGAGTGGCCTCTCTATCTTTCTGTCACACACTAGGCTTTCAAAGGCTTCTCTCAAGGGCCCACTTCTTCCTCATTATTTCATTGCAATTTCTTCAAGCCTGGTCATGTGACTGTCTTCATATGATAGGCATCACATCACATGTACCACACTACAATATTGTGGCTTGCTAATGGACCATAATTCATTGTGGTGTATCGGCCACTTGTAAGAGACTTTTAGACAGACCAGAGTCAGATCTACTGGTGTTGGGTCAGACCTACTTTGGTTAACGTGGGAAGCTTGAAGCTAAAGATCACTTACAGCAACAAACTGGTTATTTTCAAGCTTGATAATGTCCCCGACGTGGACATTCATCCACTTCTCTTTCTGTAGTCTTGGGACAAAACAAAACAATAGAAAATCAATTTAGCCCAAGGAGATTCATCTTCCAGTACCAACAGTGAAAATTAATTTTTCATGATAATGGGCCTCTTTCTCGTGACATCAGAAAACTTTTTTTATTTCATTATTTTTTTGATCAAATGCTTTTTATTTTCCAAATGGATATGTACAATACAAGGTGTTAAAGAAAATCTGAGTTAAAGGCAAAGAAAAAACAGTTAACAAAACACACACATTTCCCTGCCATCCCGCCCACCCCCATGGCGACCCCCACCCAACCCACCCCGGATCTCAGAATATAAAACCAACAAAACATAAATAAATAAAAACACATAATTGAAAATATTAGGGCTGGGACATTAATGCATTAATTTCGATTAATTAATCACGCGATGCGATTAATTAATTAACATGATTTAAAAAATTAATCACAGTGTAATAATATAGCTACATAGTTCTGGTTTAGACCAGTGGAGGGCAGTATTACGCCTGATGGTGAACAGCCTGCTGAAATTGAGAAGAATTCTCTCTTCTTTTAAAAATGAATAATATTTTTAGATTACATTTATTTATTGTAATTATTCAAAATCCATGTGAAAAAAAAATGCACTGTTCTCAAGTCAGATATTTCAATGCGATTAAAATGCGATTAATTCGGTAAATTAATTTAAAATCCTATAGATTAATTCGATTAAAAATTGCAATCGAGTCCCAGCCCTAGAAAATATATTTCAACAACATAAATCATTCTATTTATACATTATGGCTGGCTGTCCTGCACTTTTTCTTTGATGAGAGAGTCTGCTGCATCCCATGCTTGAATTGTTTTTTTGCTGGCTCCATGCATTCGAGCCACTGATCTCTCCATTATGACAATGTCCAGAAAAGAGTTTGCCCATTGCAATCCTCAATGACCTTAATGAAAAGAAGCTCCACTCAGTGCCATAAACATAAACATACTTTTTCAGCCTAAAACCGGTAGTCATTTGTACCTGCTTTGCGTCGAAATCGGAGTGCATTTCTCAAAACCATAGTTGCTATCTACATTAGCTACTTGTAAATACCTACTTGTTGTCTGCTACTTTGTTGTCCTACCCAAGTTGCTGACTGGCTAACAACTACGCTTTCGAGAAACACAGCCCATATCTTGTTTGACATGGTTGCGAAAAAAAAAGGCGAACTGAAGAAGTGTCTACTCACTTTCCCCTGATGAGCACCTGAGCCTGCCGCGTGTTCACCTGCCGGTCACTCCTGTGGCGAAACTGGGGAAGGAAATGGAATGGAATGAAATGGAATGGGTTGGAAACGACAGCAACAACTCAATTAACAGTTAACCATTATGTGGCGAAACTGTGGAAGGAAATGGAATGGAATGGAATGGGTTGGAAACGACAGTAACAACTTAATTAACAATTAACCATTAATTAGCAATGAATTAAAAATTACAATGGAATGGGTTGGAAACGACAGCCAGGGAAGCCAACAAGTAGGGACAAAGGGGTCTGCTGTCCCGGGCCCGGGGAGAGAGGGGCCCATATTTGGGTCCTCATTACATTAAATGTATTGGGTGGGGGGCCCTTTCAGATGACTTTGTCCTGGGCCCAGCCAAAGCTGTCAGCTGCCCTGACGACAGCACCAAATTAATTAATAATTAACACTTAATTAACAATTAACTAAAAAATCAACAGCACAACAGCACCAAGTTAATTAACAATTTAACATAGCTTAACTTACCAATTAACATAACTAACAAAACATTTGTTATTCTTTTAAAAAGAATAACAAAAACAGGGCAAACAGGCAGATCTTGTACAGCAGGGCTATTCAAATAGAGGTCTTGGGGCCAGATGTGGACCTTGAATGGCAAGGTCCTGGCCCACCATAAGGCCAGAACAAAATTAAAACAAATAGGTGTGCTAACTGTGGCCGTGCATCATTTGCAATCACTAACACGGGTTGGGGATATCTCTTCTATGCATTCACATGAGAGTGAAATCTTATCTAAAATAGTGTCATAAATAGACCATCCTAAGGCTGATAAGAAATAGAGAAGTGAATATCTGTCCTGTCCGGAAAGCTATCTGCTTGTTTCGCACCATAACCTCAGACACCGTGCTGCTCGCAGTTATACACATTCCATGTTCAGCCCCTTCACTGGAGGGAACTTGAAAAACTGGCCCTCTGTGACTTTTAATTGAATACCCCTGTTGTACAGCAGGAGTACATCTGCGTGTGAGAGAACACCTGTGCATGACTTCATGTCATGCACTTCTGATTCAAGATGCATTAGAAAAGCTACTCTTCAGGTACAAAACCATGTTTCAGCCATATTTTATGAGTGACACGCTAGTTCAAGAAGACGCTTTTGCACACCTCTGTAGTTGGGCAAGAGTGTAGGATATTATCCCAGTGGGGTTGTCATTCAAGTGTAAAGAAATCCTGCACACTGTCCATTCCACCAACAAACTTTAATACAACGTTTCGGTCATCCAACCTTCTTTAGGTAAAGTTAACTTCACCTGAAGAAGGTCGGATGACCGAAACGTTGTATTTAAGTTTGTTGGTGGAATGGACAGTGTGCAGGATTTCTTTGCACTTGAATGAGTGACATGTGAACCTACATAGTCATCCATGGCGTCCTTCACAGCTGTGACGGTGAGGACTGCGGCCAGAGGCACGATGGTGGTAAACCAGGATAGAGAGGAGATCTGAGGAATCAGCTGTAGACACACACACACACACACACACACACACACACACACACACACACACACACACACACACACACACACACACACATGTACACACGCACACATGCACACACACATGTACACACACACATGTACACACTCACACACACACATGCACACGCACACATGCACACACACAAGCACACAGACGCACATACACACACACACACACACATGCAACATCAAAGTTAAAAGGAATTGTACAGATGTGATGTTAGGATCTACTGTCGGAGCTCTACTATTTACTGAGGAATGGCACACGCACACACACACACACACACACACACACACACACACACACACACACACACACACACACACACACACACACACACACACACACACACACACACACACAGAGAGAGAGAGAGAGAGAGAGAGAGAGAGAGAGAGAGAGAGAGAGAGAGAGAGCATCAAGAAGTCCACAGATGTTCATAAATGTGTCCCTTGTAGCCTTAAACACTTTTTTCTGAGAAATGACACGTAGATGTGCACCCCCTCTCCACACACACACACACACACACACACACACACACACACACACACACACACACACACACACACACACACACACACACACACACACACACACAGATGTCATGCTTAGATATACTGTAACCGTTCAGCCCGCTTGTTTACAGGCCCCACCTGGAGGATGAGCAGACATAAGAAGTATGTGTTGGCCACACGCTGAAACTGCTCATACAGATTGATGGGCAGGAATGTGAAAATGTTGTATTTGGATGTTTTGATGTGGTTATCCTGTCAATAAAACAGAAAGACAGATATGTTGTTTATTACCAGTCATTAGGAGAAAATATGTACACCAGCGGTTCCCATAGCGTATTCAGTGGGGATGCCCTTTCAGAACCCTGGAATATTTTAGATATTTTTTATATTTTAAATTTTAGCGATATTTTCCCCACCCCCAGTTTGGGGGCCACTGATGTATACAGTAGTATTCATTCAATATTAGTTCAATATTCAATCCCATCTGTCTACTCTAAAATAATAAAATAGCAGTATGAAAATATGAAGATCTTCCGTTGAACTTGGATTTGAATTTCTCTGAAAAGACGTGTTCTGAGACAGAACATTAATCAACTTCCATGTACTGTAACAACCATCTTCTTTCTGAAATACAAAATCAAAACAATTCTTGGAAACAACCATCGATGAGGTAATGGATTGGTGGCATAATTGCCGTGGCAATATTGTAAGGGGATCCTAAGTACTTCAGACGCTTACACAATCTACCATGAGTATACCAATACACCTGCAAACAAGACACTATTCTTAACACAACAGTGTTGTATTGGTATAGCTGAATGGTTGGAATGATTGATTTTTGGATATGAAGTGACTATGAAAGCAACTCAATACGCCTGTCTTCATAGGGTTATCTGTAAACATACTGTACATTACAGTACAAGAATTAAATATGTAACTACAAACATAAAGTGAAAGACAGAGACATTTTTATTCATCACATCATCCAGTTCAGCATGAATGATACATTGTTAGCTCCTTAGGAGTCACTAAATCAAACTGTGTATCCTCTTCAGAAATGGCTTGGGCTGCTCGGATTGGATGTGTCTCTGGCGCCTGGCCAAGTGCTATTCATAGAGGAGAATGAACCTCTTCCCTTCTCAGATCACATCACATAGAGGCCATTTCCTATCTATCGGGACCAGACTGGCTCGGGAACAACAATCTCCCCTCTTCTCTGTGACTTTCACAACTCTTTTTTTTAACCGATATCAGTGCAAGTATGAGATTGGGGAAAAGGGGGAGGGGGGGGGGTCAGTTTTCCCAGGCCAAAGAGGTCAGTTTTCCCAGGCCCAGAGAGAAGGAGGGCCCAGAATTACATGTTGGAAGGGGGGGGGGCTTCCAAATGACTTTGTCCTCAGCCTGGCCAGAGCTGTCAGCGGCCCTGGGAAATGGGTGATGTACTACAACGGTAGAAAACAAATCATACATGCACAAATCCCACAATGACTCATGACCCCATAAAGAGGTGGTTGTGGTTGCAGTGTCAAAACACCACCCCCATTGTGTAGCTGCACTTGTGGGAAACAATTTACACCTGCAATTGATTCTTTAATCACAGAGAAGATGAACAGAAAACATTTTGTCTATGAAGTTTTATGTAGCTCTATGTAGCTTGATGATACTTTATCAGGCAGTAGTACAGCACATTCAGTGTTGATATGAGGAATACCAAATTATTGTTTCTAAAAAGGCTATGTGACATATTAGGTTTACAGTTATGTTACAACTAGCTAAGTTATTACAGTTATGTTACAACTAACTAAGTTCCTAACTGCTGAGAAAGGGCACTATACACACTGGCAGTAAGGATACAAGTTTCAAAGGATGAAAACATGCTACATATTTAGTACAGAACAAGATTAGAATATACTATATAGGCCTACTGTAGGAACACATAGTACTCTGCAACACATATGGTATTCTGCATACTCACAGCGTACTTGTATCTCCCGTTGTACTCTCGATCATTCGCACGAACATGCCGCTCCTCTTCTGTGGAGAGAATGACTTTATATCTTCTGATGTTATTCTCATGACGTACTTTTTAAAGTTTTTTTTGTGTGAAAACATGCTCATTAAAACTATTTAGAGTGAGATCAAATATGTTAGGGCAACAACATGGCTAATTTTATGCTGGCTTACATTGTATTTATTATACTGAGAGTGAAGGAAAACAATGCAAGGAAATTAAGATGTTAAGACACTGCGTTATACATGTGATGTTACCAGAAGTCATAGGACATTAGTAAAGGCTCTGTGCTATGTCATAGTATAGTGTAGTACTACAGTAGTGAACTTTTCAATGGCTATTACAGCGTTCCACTGGTGGAACTGGGGAGTATGGGGCTACCTATCACACAGCAATTTCCTTTTTTCATCCATACACTATATTTCCCATTGTTAATTCCATACGTCTTGGTCCTATTCTGGAAATTTTGAATTAACATTTATCATATTATCTGCTATCATATTTGTTCTTGGGTGGATTCTAAGCAACAGTTTCTACAGCATGGTCATGGATATTTGTTTCAGGGTATGGCCAGCCCAGTACCTTGCTCTTGTGAGGTCCTACAGGGGGTCCACTTGGACCTGAAGGAACCGGGCCACCACCACCTCCTGGGCCTCTTCTCTGCAGAGGTCATGTCTCCTCAGCACTCTACACAACACAAATAAAGTTGGTAGAACTACAAAGTAATGCTTCAATATTAGAGGACTCTACAACTACAATCTACTTGAACTATTTGAACTTGACACCCCTTTGTGAATACAGATGCAGCACACTATATTACATTACATTACATTACATTTCATTTGGCAGACGCTTTATAACCAAAGCGACTTTCAAAAGAGGACATAATCAAGCCAACATCACAAGCAAATACAAAGTGCACAGGAGATATACAGAACAACAAGTGCAGTTGCAAAGAGGGGTTAGTTTTTTTTTTCTTAAGAGTAAATAACGAGTACACACACACACACAAACACACACACACAAACTAAACTAAACTAAACATCATGTCAATATACACTATACACTATACACCTACTTGATCATCTTACCTTATCTACATGAAGTTGATCTTTATGCTCACATACAATTGGACAACACATGTTGTTCATGATTAATAGAAAATAGTTATAGCAGTCCTAAAACACTCTAAACTATGAGGCAACAATCCAGCAGGGGATGAGAGAGAATTTTAGAAACTATATTTATATCTTGGAGAATACAATACAAAAAACATCTCGGCACACACTCATTTAGCTCTTGGATCAACTTGCCTATGGAGCAAATGAGTCACATTTCATTTTATTTAACAATGCAACAATGCATTACAGTTGTTGCGATTAAATCATTTCCAAAAAAGGTATCTCATCATCCAGCCAATCTACTGTATGTCAATCCAAGTTGCTCTTACCTTCCAGCACCCAAGGAACCGAACATGCAAATGATGTAAATGGCTCGAGCTTGCCCCAGATCCCATCCAGATTCAGCAAACACCTACCACTAAAACCACAGGGCAGGAAATCACGTCAAAGAGAGTTAGAGGTAAGGTAACCATATGCAATGCAACTACAATGACCATGACAGAGTTTGAATGTGAATGATCAGGATTACATATCAAGATGAGCAATAAACATGTAACTTAACATAAAAGCCTGAACAACACTCTCATCCTGAGGTAATGAATTGCATTTACAGGGATACAGTGAGAAGTTCGATGGCCTAGTCCCAAATGTGTATGCATGTGAGCATGGTTCAGAAAAGCAGATAACTAAAAGAGTGGGGTTTTAGTTTAACACCTCCCTAGGTTTTTGATACTCTCCATAGCCGACATCTGTCTTACAAGTAGAGCATACATTACCATTTAAAAGATAAGATAAGATAAGATAAGATAAGATAAGATAAGATAAGATAAGATAAGATAAGATAAGATAAGATAAGATAAGATAAAGCTTTATTGTCTGTAACACATGAAACAGAAAATTGTCAATGCAATTACAATACTTTCCGATTAAATCCTGTGAGTTTCAAGTGAAAAGAGTGGGTTTAACCACATTGGCTTTTGCCACAAGCAGCTCTGCTTGAGTTTCCTGCGTTGCAAAGCCAAGCCCCCGTGCTTCAAGCTTTTATGGAGGTTTGGAGGTCTCTCAACATAACCTTATGACAATAGCATTGCACTGTAATTACAATGAAGGTCCTACACTGTGTCTGCAGATTCACGCAGTCGTGCAGGTCAAGCAACTGAAGTTCTTCAAGTGAAATACAATCTCTAAAAAGAATTCCAGTTGCTGACAATTTACCTGCTTTGTGTGTAATCCATTTGCATTACACAATGTGTGTAATCAATATAAAGTGAGCAGGGCCGGATTAACACACAGACTAGATGTGGCTGCAGCCCAGGGGGCCCCATCTGCCAGGGGGAACCCCTGATAAGGCAAAAGTTGTTTTTAAATTATTTTTTTAAGGCAGAATTGTGACAAGGTGTGATATTGAATAATTCAGATGTCGTGTTGAGTAGAGTTTCAAATCCTGTCAATACTCCTCGCCACAGTTGAATGACGAGTTGGCTCATAATTATAACAAAGTGTTTATGTCATGAAATTTGCCTGGGGGGGGCACAGCAACCTGTAGCCTAGGGGCCCCGGGTCATCTTAATCCTGCCCTGGTAGTGACATGATCTTGATAAGCATGTCAGCAACCACTTTGTATACAGTTCAGTATGTTTATATTAATTCACCCACCCATTCCTTTCCCAAGGGGTGTCACATACACATACTGTATAGCATAGGCCTACGTCAGGGAAAAGACCCCCGGAAAGGATGCTCCTCTTCATTTGAGGGTCCAAAATCATTTTTGCCCTATTCCCTAATACGTCCCCAGAAGATAAGGTAGGGAAAACCATCAAGAACCAAGTAGCCAAACGGATGAACCCACTTGCTCATACCAACTCATTCTTTTGTATCTTCAGAAAACTGGGAAGAAACAATCCCAAGTGTGTGTGTGTGTGTGTGTGTGTGTGTGTGTGTGTGTGTGTGTGTGTGTGTGTGTGTG
The DNA here is from genome assembly GCF_034702125.1 of Engraulis encrasicolus. Lineage (NCBI taxonomy): Eukaryota > Metazoa > Chordata > Actinopteri > Clupeiformes > Engraulidae > Engraulis > Engraulis encrasicolus. The sequence goes on from NC_085878.1 coordinate 2,486,991, forward strand.
TGTGTGTGTGTGTGTGCGTGTGCGTGTGCGTGTGCGTGTGCGTGTGTGTGTGTGTGTGTGTTGCACATAGGACTCTTGATTAATCACTGGTGGTCAGACAGAGTTGACCAGGGTCATGCGTAATACTCAATGCCCATCTCGGTGGTTAACCTAAATGGAGTGCTACAGATAAAAAAATATAACAGCAAGCGAATATATACCACGATCATTACAAAATAATGGCACCACGCAAAAAAGAATGAAGGTGTGTGCAATTGGGCAGACTTACAAACCTTTGGAGAATCGAGCTCCACATGACACACCTTCCTGATGCTGGTGTGTAGCGCATATGATGTCCTGGCGTAACTTTTCCCCGTCAGTAGGAATTAAACAAGCAAACTTGGTTAAGAAGATGCACAACAATGTAAGGCTATGTCCGGTTTAAAAGTACCTGCCATGTTCAGAATAGCCTAATCGACAAATAGAGGGAGATTCTCCCTTAAGAAAGACCTCTTCTGGGTACTCCGTCTGCTGAATTGCCAAGGGTTTGTAATCGCCTCGAGCGTTGCAGCTCTGCGCTAAATTTCTACGATGTGAAGCTACTTTCCTCCATGCCACTCAACTGCTCTGTTGAAATGGTTTACGTCTCTTCCGCTATGCTGAGAGCGTGACAGCTTCTGAAGAAGTGGCAACAGATTTCTTATTCAGGATGTTTACTTCCTGGAAGCAGAATTTGTCATTTTAATTTCCATTCCAAAAATCTTTATTCTAAGGCCTATACAACTGTTGAAGTTCACACAGTTAACAGTTCAGAATGTCTGACAGTTCAAAACAATACAGGCTAAATAATTATTATAAAACGTGGTCAATGATTGTAGTTGGGCTATGTTACAAATAGGGGGAAACACACATACAGCAGTTTTCCACAGGTAATAATGCATGAGTGCATAATTTATCCTGTCATCGCATATGATTTGATATGATAAATTAATTCAGTGCGCATCATTGTTGAGGCACGAAAAATAGTCATCATTAGAAACTTGAGTCCTTAACATTCCCAATCATCGCCGCAAGATGGCGATATAGGATGTTTTATTGGTAAACAAACCGTAAATAGTTGGACGACTATTAGCTGCTAACCCTGCTAGTGTTGCTACAAAAACTCCAAAATAACCCAATGGCAAGCCGATTTATCATAACATAACCCTCCAGTTTATACATTTTCATGATTAAATCAAATTTTGTTTCTTAGTATTCTTTTCGTTTCGTCAAACTGTTCCACTGAACTCGGGGAAATATTTTGCTTGCTCAACAATATACTACGCGTGGTACAGAGTACAGAGATGCTCACATGTTTACAAGAACCAAGTGAACAACCACCCTTGGATGTGTTAGGTGAAACGGTTGGGTAAAGCTTTTCATTCCTAATTAACGTGGAGTTCATCCGATTATGTGCTGAATGGAACTACATCAATATCCAATGTGTCCGGCGACAGTGTGCTTTGCAATGTGTTACTGCAGATAGATGACGAGAGATTTCCACAGCCTGTCTCTACGTTTGTCATTGCCCTACTGACTTTCCATAGTGCATTTTACATAGCTATTTGTTTATTCAGGCTCATTTATGCAATACGTAGCCCACGACATGACTACAGTAGAGACGATGTTTGCAGAGGGTGTTGAACTACAGTTGTTACCCTCAGACCCACAAGACATAAACACCCAAAGGTGCCGCATAGGTCCATCTCTAATGGCCAGCCTCAGACTGAATATAGGCACACCTGTCTTGATATCCACCCCTGGAGGATGCTGTCTGTGTACGGCTTGGCCAAGACGGGACTTGGCTGAGGGATATTTTCAGTGTGATGCCAAGTGTGTCACAGCTAATTTCAGAACCCCCACTCAACAAACTTCTTTCAAGTGTGAGGATATCAGACCACTGACTTGTCCAAAACTGAAACGTGTGAAAGTTAACGTTGTTGTGACGAGCACAGACTTCAAGAAAAAGATGCCCTCGCAGCTGATTCATGATACAGTGAAAGAAATGCTGAGTGGTCTATACATTCATGAAAAGCATGTCATTTCATTAAGTTCCCTACAGACTGAAATGAACTGTGTTTACATTGAGAATGCTAACTCTGGTTCCACAAAAGCAGGCCTTGTCACAGGGAACACCTGTGTGGAGGTAGCTGAAGTCATCACAATCGCAGAGCACAAAAGAAGAATCACCCAGGAGTCCCCAACGGCATCCTTAGGTGGAATGGAGGATATCTACACCTCGCTGAAGGAGCTCATTCACCTGCCTCTCCACTACCCAAAGACACTGAGTAAGCTGGGCGTGCTGTGTCCAAGAGGGGTGCTTTTAGTCGGCCCACCAGGAGTAGGAAAGACCATGCTGGTCCAGAGCGTGGCGCGGGAAGTCGGTGCCACTCTCGTGACGATCAACGGACCCGTGATTCTGGGATCCAGGCCCGGAGAGAGTGAGGAGAACCTGAGAGCCGTGTTCCAACAAGCTAGGGCGGCGTCGGAAGAGGGACCCTGTGTGTTGTTCATCGACGAGATCGACTCTCTGTGTCCGAGGAGATCGGGCTCGTCCAGCGCTCCAGAGAACCGCGTGGTGGCCCAGCTCCTGACGCTGATGGACGGCATCTCCAGCCGAGACCAGTTTGTCACCATCGGAGCCACCAACCAGCCGGACACCTTGGATCCTGCTCTCAGGAGGCCCGGGCGGTTTGACAGAGAGGTTCAAATATATCCCTCTTTCAGAGCTCTAAATTAACTTGTTTTCATAACCAGCCAAAATGGCTCATAGATGTTAATCTAACTAGCCAAACACACACTCACTAATGCGTCAAAGTGGCTAGTAAGTTGGTCTTTTCTACCAGCCAAACTGAAATTTCACCAGTGTTTGGCCGGTTGGCTGGTGTTAATTTAGAGCCCTGCCCTCTTTACTTAACCCTTTAATGCACGCCGTACCGTCTGAGGCACGCTGTAGTCATTGAAAGGTTAAATATCATAGTACTCCTCTACTACGACATAACACAGGGCCTTAAGTAATGCACTACCACTCAGTCATTGCCATTCTGGTAACAACAAATTAACTAGACTGCCTGTGCAGTCGCCTTCGACTGCTTAAGGTATATCCCCGAAACGCGACGCTTCCAGTACCCCATCATTCCTACCACTCCCGTCCACCATTTCGTAAACGTATATGATACATACAGACGTGACATGACGTGCATAGGCTTAAAACCAAACGACTATTGTGAAAATGAAGCAAAAAATGGGGCAAATGGTAATACTGTTTTAATGGTTCAGTGGATATACCACATTAGGTACAGTGTAATAACCAGTGTAACAACATTTAATACAATGTAATTTTTTTACTTAGCCTACATCATGTGTTTGTGCTCAAGTGGTATTACATGGTATTGCATATTGTTACACTGGTATTACACTATATTACATGGTATTGCATACTGTTACACTCGTTATTACACTGTACCTGATATTGCTTATTGTTACACTGGTATTACACTAGTATTACATGGTAGCCTATTAAATATTGTTACATTGGTTATTACACTGTACCTAATATGGTAGATTCACTGAAATGGTGAACCATTAAAATAAGGTGTTACCGGGCAAATCAATCCACCCAGTCAGAAGTTATGGGCCAAATGAAAATTCCGCCATTTTGAAAGTGTTGTCTTCCAAACTCGAATCAGTTCATGAACCTACCCTAGAGCATTCACACACCAAATCTGGGACAAATCCATCCACCCGGTCAGAAGTTATGGACCAAACAAAAATTCGGCCATCTTGAATTCAGCCATCTTGAAAGTGTTGACCTCCCAACTCGAAGCAGTTCATGAACCTACCCTAGAGCATTCACACACCAAATCTGGGACAAATCCATCCACCCGGTCAGAAGTTATGGACCAAACAAAAATTCGGCCATCTTGAATTCAGCCATCTTGAAAGTGTTGACCTCCAAACTCGAATCAGTTCATGAACCTGCCCTAGAGCATTCACCCAAAAAATCTGGGACAAATCCAAACATCTGTTCAAAAGTTATGGACCAAACAAAAATTCGGCCATCTTGAATTCAGCCATCTTGAAAGTGTTGACCTCCCAACTCGAAGCAGTTCATGAACCTACCCTAGAGCATTCACACACCAAATCTGGGACAAATCCATCCACCCGGTCAGAAGTTATGGACCAAACAAAAATTCGGCCATCTTGAATTCAGCCATCTTGAAAGTGTTGACCTCCAAATTCGAATCAGTTCATGAACCTGCCCTAGAGCATTCACCCAAAAAATCTGGGACAAATCCAAACATCCGTTCAAAAGTTATCGCGCTAACACGAAAGACCTTACGCGGCGGACGCGGCGGCGGACGCGGCGGACGCGGACGCGGCGGCGGCGCACGCAAAACCATTACATCCCCGACGCTCCGCGTTTCGGGGATATAATAACGCAGTGTTTTAACGGGTTAACATTGAAATGACATAATATTGACAATAGTAGTGAAAGGAAGTACAGCAGGGGCGTAGCCAGAAACAATAAAACAGGTGGGCCCCGAAAAAAACGGACGGGCCCAACCCGAAAGCATGGAGGTAGATATTATAATACCACGCTCAAAAATGATACTTTGAAATTGAAATCATAGAAATCACAGAAGATGAACCAAACTTTTGACAAAATAATTAATTATCGCTCAGTGCTATGCCATTAATTATAGTGAAATGAGGCAACAGTTGACTGTCAAGTGTGAATGGGGCGGGCCTGGATGTCAAGTGGGCGGGCCCAGGCCCACCCTTGGCTACGCCTATGAAGTACAGATGCCCCCTCTGGATTGGAACCGGGTCCAGATTTGGTCACTTAACTGTTTGGTAGCCCAGGAGGCACAGGTTGAAGTGGCAGTGGGGTAACTGTACTCCCTCTCACTACAGCAATACCAGAGAGAGTAGAGAGAGAGAGGTTCCATTGGCCCATTGTTTCCAGGTTCTATTATTGGGGGGGAAATCCCAATTTAGGCAGAACTAGACAGACCTGAGGACTGTTCTATTCAATGCAAGGAGCATTATGACACGCCCCTTTAGGCAGACCGGAACCTGGTCACGTTAGGTGTCCATAGAAACCTATTATGTTGGCATATCTCTATATACGGTACTTAAAGAATCTCTGGCAATACTTCTGGATTTCATTTGGGTGCTTTTTGGAATCAGAGTCTACATTTTATTGTGCATCACCTGCATTCAGTATAGGTGACGTGAACTCTACTCCAGTGATTCTCAAACTATGGGCCGTGGCCCACTGGTGGGCCTTGAAGGTACCGTACCTGTATTCCAAATGGGCCTTGAAATCCTTTTCTAAAAGTGTAAATATTACTGGTGTGTGTGTTGCTGTTAACTATTTATTTGAGTTGAGTTCGAGTTTGAGTAATTTGGTTTTTGGGTCAGAGGTGGGTGGGCCCTGAACATTTTAAGTGGGCCCCGAGTTGGAAAAGGTTAGGAACCCCTGCTCTATTCATTAGAATCAGTTGATTTTCTCAACCACAACAAGTACTGAAGCTAGGTGGGTTATCACTGCAGCAGCTAGTAGTAACATTGTTATAATAACTAAAACTCGTATTATAATTTTGCAGGTCGTTATTGGTGTCCCAACGCTTACACAAAGGAAGTCCATCCTGGAGTGCGTCAGTAAGAAGATGCCCATGTCCAGCAGCGTTGATCTTGCGGCCCTGGCGGAGGTCACCACGGGCTACGTAGGGGCTGATCTCAGTGCCCTCTGCAGGGAAGCAGCTCTCAGGGCCATCCTACACTCCCCAGAGGTACACACGTCTTAGCCTGATTATCATCGACTTTCAGATATCTTCGAGACTTAGTCTGACCAAGGGCATATTAACATATTTCCCAAATGGCATGGTGGGAGGAGTTCCCGATTTTTCGGGAACTCAAAAAGTATGTGCATTGTTCTAGACCTGACTAGTGGCAACACTGAAGGTGTTGTGTCACTAGGAGGGCACGGCCTGGCTAACAGAGTCTTACAAAAACGCTGATGCTGTTCACACCGCCAGTCAAATTTGAACTCGCATAATATGATAAAATATATTACAAAATATCATATTTGATATCAGAGGTAGTTGCTAGTTGCAACAGATTTCAAGCCACTCAGCCTGTGTCCCTTTCAGGAGTGGGGAACCTATGTCTGGAGGGCCGTTTTATCCGGCCCCCGAGACAATTTTAATGTCATGCAGCATCACATGACATATGACATATTTTGTAAAGGAATGTTAGAAATAACATTTGCAATACAATTAAGTTATATTCAGGGGACCTAAAGAAGGTGGGTCTGTTTTAAAGGTGTCTACATTTAATATAGGCCTGAACTGCATGGGGAAATCCTGATTTGTGTTCATAGTATGGCCCTCGGAGGACTTTTACGGCCCTTGTAGGAATTTGAAGTGGCCCTTCGAATGAAAAAGGTTCCCCACCCCTGCTTTAGGTGCACGAAAACAACAGCTTAGTCTGTAATTGTATGCAGAAACAAGCATATTTAGTATCGGGGAATAAAATGATAAAATAATAGAACGATAGAGGGAGCACACGCCCTCATCTGTATTTTACTCATAATAATAATAAAATAATAGAAGAATAACATAGTTTCTGCATTTTGTGCCCATGCCAGTTTCCTTCTGGATTCTCCAGTTGTTCAACCTTTGCTTGCTATTTCAGGGCTGTGATGGGAAAGCCATTGAGATGCAGCACTTCCATGAGGCTCTGAAGAGAGTACAGCCATCTTGTCTCAGGAGCAGCATAGGCCTTACTGACTACAAACCAGTAACCTGGGAACAGATAGGAGGGCTGGATGATGTCAAACTCAAATTGAAACAGGTGATTAATCCTCCTTATTTATCATTTTTTTTAGTTGTACTGAAGAACTTTCTTCACTGACAATGGACATTTGTCTGGATACTTGTCTGTGTAGTTACTACCGTATTACGAAAATAATAAATTATATGTTAAATTAAAAGTTACCAAACTACTAAATTGCTAAAAAATGTCCTGTTAACTCAACTTAACCTGCAGAGTATCGAGTGGCCTATGAAGTACCCGGAGTCGTTTGTGAGGCTGGGCCTGTCGCGGCCCAGAGGGGTGCTCCTGTACGGCCCGCCAGGCTGCGCCAAGACCACCTTGGTCAAAGCAGCCGCCACCTCCTCGCACTGCGCCTTCCTGTCCGCCAGCGGAGCGGACCTCTTCTCACCCTTCGTTGGGGACTCGGAGAAAGCCCTGGCACAGGTCTGTATTGTCAATTGTGCAAACAGTCAGCGGTGGAGATTCACAGCGTTGGAAACTTAGAAAGGCCATGTCACATTGTTTTTTTTTTTCGTGAAATGTTGATTGCAATAAGATCATCAGAAAGGTTGAGGATCACCTGTGCAAACAAGCGACTTGTTTAATAGTAGCTGATGCTGTTATTTACAAATGAGTGTTTTTAGTATTGCAGTATGGAAAAATATCTTATTAACATAAACATTAAGCACTGTGCCCCCCCTGTTCCATGTTAGCTGTTCCGTCAGGCGAGGGTGCGTGGGAAAGTCCACACCCTTGCAAAGCATCCCAAGGGGGCAGTATGAGCCTGGGCTTGGCACCACGCTTAGGGTACCTCAGGCATGGAGGAGGATGCAAACAGAAAAGAGATGTATGACTTTGCATTGTTTGATCTAACAATTTCTCTTTGCTACAAACATCAACTGTTGTTTTCTATTTGTTTGTTTGAGTGTTTTCCTTTGTAGCTCTTCCTCCTGGCGAGGGCATGAGCCCCCTCCATCGTTTGGTATTATCACTTTGAGGAAATATCTCATTAAAGGGATACTGTGTGAGATTTTTAGTTGTTTATTTCCAGAATTCATGCTGCCCATTCACTAATGTTACCTTTTTCATGAATACTTACCACCACCACCAAATTCTAAGTATTCATTATGACTGGAAAAATTACACTTTTCATACATGAAAAGGGGGATCTTCTCCATGGTCCGCCATTTTGAATTTCCAAAAATAGCCATTTTTAGCTGCAAAAATGACTGTGCTTGGACCATACTAGAAAATATGTGTTTATTACTTAGTAAACTTTCATGTAAACATCAAATTTGGCAATAGGCGACTCAGTTTCAATGAGCAGTTTTTTGACCATTTCCTGCACAGTGTCCCTTTAACGTAAACATTGAACATTGTTATTTTTCCCCTAGCCAGGCCACGCCCTCCCAGTGACGCAACATCTTCTGTGCTGCTTCTAATCAGGCCAAGAGCAATGCAAATATCCTTTCTGATCTCCCGAAAAATTGGGAACTCCACCCAATTTGTTTTTAAACTGGTCAACCAGTAGCAAGCCTAGGGAGGCGGGTCAACCATGCCGTTTGGGAAACGTTAATTGTTGTGTGCTCTTGAGATTTGAAAGTCGATGATAATCAGGCTATTGTTCCTGGAGGAGAGAAGTGCCGCACACTCTCAAGTTAAATAAACAGTTTTTAATGTGACAACGTTTCGGCCTGTCGGCCTTCCTCAGGTCACGTGTAGGCCGACAGGCCGAAACGTTGTCACATTAAAAACTGTTTATTTAACTTGAGAGTGTGCGGCACTTCTCTCCTCCTGCAATTGTATTTTCTGGTTGCCAGCACCTCTGTTTCTGGTGTGCGTTTTGCACCTCCACTAATCAGGTTGTTCCCCATACATGGTAGCTGTTCCGGCAGGCGAGGGCGTGTGCCCCCTCCATCGTGTTCCTGGACGAGGTGGACTCCATCCTGGGCAGCAGAGGCGACGGCCGCGTGGCCCACAGCGTGCAGGCCGGGGTGCTGTCCGTGCTGCTGAACGAGCTGGACGGGGTGGGCCTGAAGACGGCCGAGAGGAGAGGCCCCCAGAGGAAGCAGCTGTGTGGTGAGGAGGGAGGACAGGAGCAGCGGCAGCAGCGGCAGGTCAGTGAGGCCCTCTTGTGGCTGGTTTTGGAATGACTAATGATGACGCTGGTGAGCTGGGGCAACAGAGTGGCGAAGGGTTTTTTCGACCTTAAAATAAAGTTGTTTAAAGGGGTATGCCACTATTTTGGGGCTTAATGCAGTTAAAATTGTTGGCCAAGGTTTATAAAGGTGGTAAAGTGTCTTATTTGTTTAAAGTTTAAAGAGGGAGTATGTCGCTAAGCTAGTGAAAGTCAATGGATCCGTGTAGCATGCTCCCCAAAATAGTGGCATACCCCTTTAAGGGCGGTTAATAAACTTTTATGTTGCATTTCTGAATTAGCTTTGCAGCCCTCCGTGAGCTTGAAGTACATTGCGTGTTTGGCTGAGCTCGACATCTCTGAAGTTTTGCGTGAGAGAATCATCTCTGTAGTCTGAGTGATAGAGTCACCAAAAGATGATTATCGAGTGCCATATCATTATAATGGGGACCTGGGTTTGAGTCCAGCCTATTTTTTGATCCTTCCCCAATTCTCTCACCCACTGCTTTCCTGCTTAATCTCTCCTACTGTCCTATCGAAATAAAGACATAAATGCCCAAAGATATTGTTTTAAAAAAAAAGAAAACAAAGGCTTCACATTGTCAACCTCTACCCATAACCTGTCAACCTTGTAGTTTGTAAGCATTCTTATAATCACAAGTTAAACACAGAAACTGAAGGATGGTACAGCACAGGACAGTTTGTTAGCATGTTACTAAAGTGTCTCCTGCATGTTTCAGATGGAGTGCCATGAGGTTTGCAACAAGAATGTGATGGTGGTGGCTGCAACCAATCGGCCGGACGCTTTGGACAGTGCCCTGATGAGGCCCGGGAGACTGGACAAGATCATTTATGTGCCTCCCCCAGACCATGAGGTAAACCAACACAGGTTCATGTAATCATTTATGTGCCTCCCCCAGACCATGAGGTAAACCAGTGTTTCTCAACAGGGGTGCCCGGGCACCCTGGGGTGCCGCGGAAACGTGGCTGATAAATAAATTATGTAATATGATACATATTTGTCTAAATTGATAGGTTAATGCTAGTCAGTGGAATCTTTCATCTGCCATTTACGCACAGTAAAGTACTAAATATAGGTCGCCCCAGTCAGCTGCAACTTTGAACGTACGTGTGACGTCTCTCCAAATGTGTTACTTTTCTAAGCATTTGTGGTACTGGATGCGATGCTATGTTACGGCTTGTTGGTTTGGGGTGCCTTGAAATTTTTCATGAATTGAAAGGGTGCCTCGCCTACAAAAAGGTTGAGAAACACTGAGGTAAACCAACACAGGTTCATGTAAAACAAAATATGTCGACAGGGGGCGCTGTTGTGCCTGTGTTGGTTCATATGGGCTTGAATGCCTATTGGGACCAGGTTTTGAGTTCAGCCTGGGTCATATCCCAATCCCACCCCATATATCATCCAATCATTTCCTGTGTCCATCTTTGACTGTCCTATCCAAATAAAGGCTAAAAATCTCCAAAACAAAAAAATGGAAGTCAACATTATGTTGTTTAAGTTCTTAATATGCTTTAGTCTACTGTAGGTGATTTACTATTGACTTTAATATATAACATGAAACATGAATATAGGCCAAATAGGATAGCAGTACTTGTGATCAGTACTTAATATATAAAAATATTTTATATATTAAATAAGTTCTGTGAATGGTAATAAAAAGATAATTACATAGATAATTAGTTAAGAGTCTCTGTCTTGTAGGCACGGCTAACCATACTGAGGCTGTGCACGGAGAAGATGCCCCTGGATCCAGATGTGTCTTTGGAGGAGCTGGCCAGCCAAACATCCCTCTTCTCTGGGGCCGATCTAGAGAACTTATGTAAAGAGGTAAGGAGCCGTGGAAGCAGGTGCACAACTTCAGGAGGCAATAGTAGTACACATTAATAACACACACATACCAAGATTCATAGTAGTACACATTAATAACACACACATACCAAGATTAAAAAAAAACATTTCAAGAAGCACAACATTTTTAAAAATGCAGGCAGGGCTCTAAATGAACACCAGCCGAGCGGCCAGATGCTGGTGAAATTTCAGTTTAGCTGGTAGAAAAGACCAACTTACTAGCCACTTTGACCCATTAGTGAGTGTGTGTTTGGCTGGTAAGATTAGCTTCTATCAGCCATTTTGGCTGATGATGAAAAATAGTTCATTTAGAGTCCTGCATGCAGGTATGCATGTTTATTAATGTTCTGCATCATCCCCCTAAAGCAGTGGTTCTCAAACTGTGGTACGCGTACCACTGGTGGTACTTGAGACATCTCTGATGGTACTTGGAAGAATATTAATTTTGTTGCAGTTGAATATGTCTCTTTTGTCTCACATTTTGTAATATTCAATTGTATGAATCTGAAACCATAATGCAGAATAATAGGCCTACTAGGCAAGCAAGAAATGTAAAAACTGTTGATGCCATTATGAACCTCTCCTATATTGACTGGCAAAAGTGAATATAAAGGCCTTTACTGCAATATTCTAATGTTGGTTGTCAAGGTGTTACTCGGAGAGCTCAATATTTTCTCAGGTGGTACTTCACACAAAAAGTTTGAGAACCACTGCCCTAAAGGAAATAGCATTTACACCGACTTCCCTCGCTCCATTTGTCCTGCTGTGTCTGCCCATCTGGATTGTGTTGCCTGTCTGCTTCTGTTTGACCCTGTGCCTCCCTGTCTCTTGCCCCTCTTTCTTAACACTGTAGTGGCATTTGAATAGCTAATGGGAGGTGTGGTGCAGCAGGGGCAGATTAGCCATAAGGGCCAGCGGCACAGTGCCCAGGAGGACCAACAGTTTACAGCCAGTTAGGGGCAGTACATAGGCTGGGCAATATGACGATATATATTGTTACCGTGATATGAAAGTGTATATCGTGACCTTTCTCCTATATCGTTTATATCGTGATAGTAATTTTATCAATTTTATACAATTTAATATCATTTAATTACATTTCATGTTGTCCCAATACTTACTATAAGTTCATGTAACTGTAAAAATAAGAATAAAAAGATCAATTTTAAAGAAAGGTTGTTTTGCGACATGAACAAATAAAGAGCAAATAAAGAGAATAACTGAAAATGTATGTAATTGTGCTATATCGTGATATAAAGTAATCCATATCGTGATATAAAGTAATCCATATCGTGATATAAAGTAATCCATATCGTGATATAGTTTTTTTTTTTTTCCATATCGCCCAGCCCTAGCAGTACATAACGAAAACTTTACAAATATTGAACATTAAACATTCTTTTATTCCAAATGCAATTTCCATAGTCAATAAGCTATGGAAAAGCTAGAGATATTTTGAACTAATGACTGACTTGCATATGATGTGCTGGGAGGGGTGGCTGGAGGGGGGGTGGATGCATTTGTATGTGTGTTTTCTGTCTGTTTGTGTCTGTCTGTCTGTCTCTCTGTCCGTCTGTTTTTTACCCTGTGAGACCAAAGACAATTTTCATGCTTGCATGATAATAAAGTATAATCTAATCTAATCTAATTGTTCCTAAAGTGGGGCATCTGTGAGGTATTGGTGTTAAGGGACAGTTTGGTCAATTTCAACATGCAGTTGTATTGCTCACGCTACCCTTGACTTGTCAGTACCTGGTGATGCCACATTTTTTGGCTCAGCCCTTTCTGAGATATGAGCAATTCTAATGGGGGCAGCGTTTGTTTACATTTTTAAAAAATGAAACATAGTCCAACTCCAAATATTTTCCCAAAAGGTACTGCTATTTGCTAGTTGTCTGCTGATGTTTTATAACCTTTTGGATGTTTTTGGGAATAAATAAAAATGTTTTTTTGAAATGTAAACAAAGAGCTGCCCCCATTACAATGACCAGGATCTCGGAAACGGCTGAAGAAGAAGAAAAAAAAATCTCAGGCACTGACAAGTCCAGGATAGTGTGAGCATTACAACTGCATGTTGAAATTGACCAAACTGTCCCTTTAAGGGGCACCACAGTGTCATAGTATGGTGTCCTCATGGTGCATCTTTCTGCTGTCCCCTCTCTCCACAGGCCGCCCTCATGACGCTGCATGAGGAGAGCATGGACGCTTCCACTGTGCAGCAGAAATACTTCAGAAAAGCCCTGCAGAGCACCAGGCCATCACTCACCTGTCAGCAAATACAAACTTATCAACATCTTTTTGTCTGAAACAATGGTGTCACAATTCTCAGATCAGAAGCATTACATTATATTTAAATGACTCAATATGTGTGAGCACAAAATAAGTGAATATATATTTTTGTTTTTCAATAAATACAAGTTGTGTTCCTACCTACTATGCATATGTGTGTGTGGGTGTTTTGTTGGCAACTTATTTTGTGAAATTGTTGTATTTCCAAGCGTATATAAGGAAATGAGGAATGCTTTCAAATAATAGACTACCATGATAGAAACCATGTAAATAGAATAGTAGTGGCTATTAACTAGCACCTGCAGTAGCCTAATGCATTGGTCGCTGGTGATGATTTATTTCCTTTTGTGTGCTCTAAAGCCATGAGGGGGCGTTTTTGTCCTTCGTTAACTGCCTGCTGTTTGAGTAGAGTTTTACTATTGATTTCGATAATGAGCATTTGTGTACGTGCCTTGGAACTCGTATCACCTCAGCGACAGCGAGATATAGTGCGCGCAGCCAGGATGCTGCGTTCAGACGCACCTTGAACACACAACTGGCGACATAGAGATAGATACTGAAGAAAAACTGAAAAGGTACGACTTCAATCCATCAATGCGATGCTGAACATTTGTATCTATTTTTTTCATTTAATAAAATAATTAGGGATAAATATTGACGAGTTTTATTATCGATAGGCTATAGGAGAGATGTCCGCATTTTTTCAGCTATTAAGGAAGAGGAAAGAGGTATGTAAAGTCTAAGTTAAGTAGGCTAATTGCAAATGTTGGTGAGCATGCCTAATGTGGGCTATGTTGACATGCTCTTTTCATGCGTCCTCAGCTGATCCCGCTAATTGGGTTCGTGGGTATGGCGGCAGGTGGGGCAGCCTGTGCATCAATCTACTTCTTATTAACCAAGACTGATGTAGTGTGAGTATAAAAGTTCATTATTTTTACCATTTGCATTAAATGTTCATGCCTGAATGAAAAAAAAATACACTAGGCCTATGGTTTATTGTTTGAATTTATTTTAACTCTAGAATTAATCGGTCGGGGCCAGAACCTTGGGAGAGGATAGATCCATCCAAACCACAAAAGGTAGGGCCTACTTTAAAAAGAAAAAAGTCTCCGCGATCCATGTTTTCTGTTAAAAAAAAAAAAAATCTCTACTTCCTTCTTTCTGAAACCATCAGTCATGTTATCACTACATTCTCTGCTGAGTCGTGATCATGTGACCAGTTTTATCAAACGCTGCAGTGTGTCATTTCACATTTTATTTCAGTCAGTGCTATAAACATTTAGAGTGACCTCCTAAAGATGTGTTCTCTTGACTGCTTGTATTACTGCCTGCCTGCTCTGTGCAGGTGTCATATCACGCCCATGTCTCTTTTTTGGTTTGTTTGTTTGTTTGTTTTATTCTAAGGAACACCTAGTAGTTTGTTGTTGTTTAAGGTGCACTGTGTAATAGCCTAGGCTATATTAGTTTGTCTCCAGAGCACATGCGGCCCATTTACAAATGTTACCTTTTTCAAATTCTCCTCCGTCACATTCTAAGTATTAATTATCCTTTTTCCATCCAATTCTGAAGCGACTTGTACCTTGTGTCGATTTTATTTAAAGCGACAAAAGTCGCACCAGAACCGTTTTCCATCAAAAAAGTACTTGAAGCGCATTGAAACTACGTCACAATGCCTCTCGTTAATCCACATATTTCTGTCGCGCTTGGTCGTTTTCCATCCACTGCGTCGCTCTTTTAGAATGTTTGTGTCAAAAGAAAAATAGACTTTATCGCGCGTGAGAATATAGCCTTGACCGACAAAACAAGATGGACAGTCTACGTGTCGTGTTATTAATAATCAATATACTATCCGCAATAATTGTGATCAGGAACAGGATGACAGTCCGGAGAAGGCGACTCGCATAGCCTAGATGTGCTTTTCACTAGTACTCGCAGATCGCTAACCTGGCAGCACCAGGTGCTGTTTGTGGTGGGAGATGGACGTGCCAACATAGCCTACGGAGCGTCAGTTTATGACAGATTTTCGAGTTAGCAAAAATCTGTTTCGAGAGAGGCTATGTGTGCTTGTAGAGCCACATATGAGGCCTGACCCTGCGAGCAGGGAGAGCAGAGGTGTCGTTGGGGAAACTGGGGTGGCAAAAGCACTTTCTAAGTTAGCTTTAGGCACTACAAAACAATTGCAATTTTACAAACAGCCCCTGGCAAAAAAGTATGGAATCACCTGTCGTGGAGGATGTTCATTCAGTGATTTTAGGGTTTATTTATTTATTTATTATTATTTATTTTTTTTAAAGAAAAATGATGAATCACAGACCCGACCCAAAACTGCCTAGTCAGACAGACACAGAGCAGCATACAGGCCATCATACTACAGTAGGCCTAGACCCGTGAGAGCAACACCTCCCCGCCCTCCATGGCCAACCCCTGTACCTGTCCTGTCTGAAAAGGACTAGCTAACATCAACTGAATGAACATCCTACATGACAGGTGATTTTTTATTTTGTCTGAGGTTGTATGCCTATCACATGGTAAAATTTGCAGTCTCAAGTCAACACTGCTTAGAGCATATGGTCCCACTCATTTTAGTGTTAATGTACTGTTGAATTAACACTTGAAGAGTTGAATTTAACATTATAAAGCAGAGGAGAAGATCCCGAGTCAGCTGAGGAGGACACTGAGGCAGCGGCAATAAGAGATACCCTGATGCGTCACCTGATGCGTCACATGCATTTGTGAAAGACCACAGAATTCACATCAAGTGAATATGTATATTAAAAACAAACAAACATGGGCATTTTTCACAAAAATGCATTTAATAAATATTCATAATTAGTATTAAATATTAAATAACATTAAATGGTAAGCCCACTTGGCTGCTTGAAGAGGCAATGGGCGGGTTATTCTGATGCTCCAAACTGACGCTTGACGGACGTTCTCAGAGAAGTTAGCATCTCTCCATCTTCCTCCTCCTGCCTCTTGCCTTTTCAGTAAGTCCGACAGCTGCTGACTCTATGCAGCTAGTACAGACTTTTTCTTCAGTGGCCTGCGAAACAGGCGACTACCTCCTGCTGCAGCTGGGGTGGGGCCTGGGGGCTCTGAATCCTCCATGGTCACTTGTCCACTGTAGTCTTCTATTACATGAGGAAACACATAAAATACAAACACATTTAATTAAGTTATCCGAGACATGGTATTACACTAGAGGTTTTTTTAATCCAAGTTAAAGGGTGTCAACTAAGCTTGAACATATTAGCCTGAAGTAAGCGTGAACATATTCAGTTCCAATGATTTAATGGATATCAGTGTTAAGAATATTTTGAAGCTGTTTATCAAAATGACACCTCAACCTCTGACAAGAGAAAAGTGAGTACACCCCTATTTGAAAATGCATAGAAAGGTCTTCAGTGAGGCATGATTTGGTTCAGTGTAACAGTGCTTTGGACCATTTCTTGTGGACTGATAAGCCCAAGATAAACAATTTTGTTTTAGATGGTGTCAAGTACGTGTGACAGTACCCAAGTGAGTAGTTTGAAGACAACAGTGTGTTTTGCCTCTAGTGAGGCATGGTACTGGTACTGACATGGTTTGACATGAATGCTGCCAACATTTGGATGCTTACAATACAGGTAAGGTAAGTTAAAGTGAATAAAGTCCTAAACACTACTTGTCTTCTGTTAAATTGAATAGTAGTGAGAGCGTAACTTTTCGACCCTCAGGTCTTAATCAGGCAAAGTGCATCCTTGACAAGCAGAAGGCCTACCAGCACTATGAGTACCAGTGATGAAAGAAGTGCAGGGCATAGTGTCAGTGTCAGACAAGTCACCTAGAGGCAGTGACCGAGGCAAAAGGTTACTCCAGCAGGAGACCTTTTGCATATGTACTATTTAAACATGATGTCCCCCAATGGTCTTATTGAAGATTTTGACATCAAACCATTCTTGTACATCTAAATTTAACAAAAGAGAAGCAGTGTTGCAGATTTTATTCACTTCACGGGACTATTCTATTACTCTTTCACTGGATTAATCCTTTTATTGTCCTGCACCTGACTCTTTCTGGGCATTTTCGCATAGGGGTGCCGGAGTACTCACTTTGGTCAGATGTTGAATTGTTTAAAAAACAAAAAAACAAAACAAAAACAGAGAAATGTGTCTGCTACTCACTTTTGTGATACACAATATTAGCATGAATAACACGACATTCAAAAGCATGATGATCCTGACTTACCAGCACCCTCTGCTTCCTCATCATCCCCTTCATCCTCTTTCTCGTCTTCCACACCAGATTAGTCATCAGGGGGAACTATTTGTACAGAGCCAGACGAACAATGTAAACAGTGAGAAATCGTTTATCAGATCCATAGCTTCATTAGCAAAAGTCAGTCCTCGTCTTTCTGTTTACTTAGCTACTGCGCTATGTCTGTCTGAGTATCGTGTCCTGTTTGCAGGGGTGGAAAAGTAACTAAATACTTTTACTCAATATTGTACTTGAGTAGCTTTTATGAATACTTTGTACTTTTTAAGTAATTTTTTAAATTAATACTTTTACTTGTACTTGAGTACATTTTGACCCAAGTACTTTACTCAATTACACTGGAACCTGCCCTGAGTACTGAGTAAAAAAAATGACTGAGAGACAAAATGCCATGCACAATAATGCCACAATCCGCCGTAAATGAAAGATTGTGCAGGATGGCACACAGCATTTCCACTATTTTACTATCTTGATATCAATGTATTGGATGATGGCTGGTGCCAAGCAAGAGATAGAGGTTATGGAGGACGATATTCAAGAAAAATAAACATGACATTCTCAAGAGGAAAGCTAATTAAAAGTAACTAAGTACTTTTACTCAAATTACATTTTAAGTGAAGTACTTTTTACTTTTACTTGAGTGGATTTTTAGATAGGTACTTTTACTTGTACTTGAGTAGAATTTAGGCAAAGTAAAGATACTTTTACTTGAGTACACATTTTCTGTACTCTTTCCACCTCTGCCTGTTTGATACAAACATATCATTACTTGTGCGAGCGATATACGAGGGGGGAAGATTACAAAGTAGACCTAGAAGACATTTATGTAAACAGCTGTACTACCTGGAGTCTTTTATGTGACACCTGAGGAGGGCTATCTATTAGCAAGTTTACAGTAGCAAGTTCCCCTTCGGATAAAGTAGCCAGGTTAACACTAGCCTCAGTGCTTAATTTGTAAATCACAAGGTACCGGAACGCAAAACACATATGACATCACATCGACGATGAGTTGGACAGAGGTCCCGGAACGCACAGAAAAACTATTATTACGCAAACGAATAAAACGGGGAAAAATTAGATGCAATTCCCTCAGGCCTGGACTGGGAGAACAAAATGGCCCTGGCATTTTTGGCCTAGACCGGCCCCGGAGCACATCCGACTGCTTATTGACTAATATTCATGCATGAATCTCTCTTTCAGCTACCAGAAAACACCAGGAAATGTGTGCTGACTATATCAACTATTTATTTAAAATGAATCTTAGTTTGGGCAGTGGTTTAGAAATGCAATAGATGACCACACTCACAGCAAAAGTAGGCTCTCTAACTCAACCTCATCCTGGCCTGGTTTGACTAGATGAGAAGAGGGAGATTATTTATCACAATGTATGCAGCACTTGCAAAATATTCAAATTAATATAGTATTCAGTGTATAGCCTACTCATAAATTGACCTAGATTAATGTTAAATTGAGGGTTTCTTCTAACAGGTGCATTAGAAGAGGGGTTAATTTCCTGTTATCAAAATGCATCTCTCATTGCATAAGGAAGCTACTTTAATAGCTTGAATGATGAAAGAAAATCATGAACTGCCTATCACCACAATGTTTTGGTGTGTCAAATATGTTAAGAAAGCATTAACATACTGAAGTTTCAAAATGAAAGTGGTAGGCTACATATAAAATAGTCTACAGATAAAACTGTATCAAAAGCTTATTCAAAAGAAATTCTTCAATCTTTTATCATTTCTAATTGTCCTGGATAAAATAACAGCTGAGAGAGAGAGAGAGAGAGAGATGCTAGGTCTTTACCTACAGAATATGGTTTGATTGTGCTCCAAGAATTTTTTTTTTAAAATCCGTTTGCCAAACCTTTTCCACACGCGAGACGCGACAACCGTTACATGACATATGGACATATTAACTGCGTGATAAATGTGATTACGCAAACGATCGCTGAATATTTAGTGAGAGTAGGCAAGAGTTTGACAGTCTTCGAAACGCATTGGGTACACAGAATGCTTTAGTACAACACCACTGGTGTTCCATTTAATGCTATAGCCTACATTTGGCACACTGCCGTGGCTACTATATTGTTAATATTCACGTCAGTGGTTTGGTGTATGGAATGTTTGTCTTCTCAATAGTAATGTCCGCGAGTCGTGCGACCGGTTCAAAGCACTCAAGCACACTTATGGTAGTGGAAATTAATGGCCTATTTAATGTTTAATGCTGAAGTGAGAGTTGGGGAGAGGCATGGAATATCGTAAAGTTTGAAAGAACAGTTCTTGACTTGACTCATACCTGTCAGGGCTCTGCCGCTTACACCTGCTTTCTCCTAGCGTGCTCCTTCACTTCCAACATGCAGAAGTTGTTGTCCCTCTCCTGCTGCTACAACACTACATGCGTGAACACATTATCTTGCCTCTGCTGCAAGTTTTTTTAATCCCTTTTCCGCAAGCTTTTCCACACCACCTTTTAGTTTTAGTCTCTCCATCGCTTGTGTCTCAAATTTGTGCGCGTAATACAGGGTAGGGGTGGGGCCGCAATGAATAGTTAAGTCCGACTCAGATGCACCAATGGGACACCCCCTCCCTCTACCCCCTTTATGTGTGGGCTGATGTCATTGGAGGAGGGCCGAGGGCCGTCAGCACGAAATTGTGGGCCGCCAGTCACATTTTTTTAAAAACGTTAATAACAATTATTTTTAAAAACCGACATCACCGGCCCTCTAGGGGCGTCGGCCCACCGGGATTTTGCCCGGTTTGCCAGATTGCCAGTCCAGCCCTGAATTCCCTACATTTTAACGACATTGAGTCCCATGTCAGCTCATATCCATACTTTTGTTTCTTAATACAAGACGGTTGGCAATCCAATGGCTATTTTAAACAACAGCCATAGCCTATTAAATGCTGTAATGACAACAACAACCAATATTTTTTGTTTGATCGCTAACTTTATGCTTAGTAGTTTCGTGCAGTGCATGGAAATTATGCTTTCCCCATGAGGTGAAAAGAAACCGAAGCGGTCTTCTACTAGTCTACCTATTGAAAGGACAGTGCATGGCTGTCCAATTCTTATCCTTTCCCGTAGCCTGTTCACACAAGGTTGGCATAGGCCTATTAAACGTTAAATCCACGCTTTGTTGGCGACTTTGTTGCATATCATTTGGGTAATCCGCATGTGCTGTTGCGATATGCCACTTCACTGTTTCAAGGGCTCGCGCACTGATGGTAAGCGAGCTGCGATTTTCTGGGCTCGCGCACTGATGGTAAGCGAGCGGCGATTTTCCCCGTAGACTTGGCTTTTCACACTGACTGTCTGCTCGCGCTGCGGTCCGGTTGAAAATCCCTCCGACCAATGTTTTATTTTGAGCGTGTAGGCCCTATTTGAATGAAATATCACCTTGCCTTTGCTGTTTTCGTGCTCAAATTGACTTGTAAGCAACTGTCGGGTCTTGGGAGAGAAGGAAACGCGCGCGCATACACATGCTGAGCGCTCGCCAGCCGAGGAAGATCTCATCCTCTCACCCAGGCTGTCTTTTTCGCTAGGCTACATGACTGATCAATGCACCAAACGCAGCCCAGGTGCCACTAGAAATTAGTATGTCCAAAACCTTGTGCCGACCAAAATTTGATGAAAACTTTTAAACAATGTTTGGCACAGCCAGGCTTTCCATCTCATCGCGCATATGAACAAACAACAAGAGAGGGGCAACTTCACGTAGCCTACATTTAGTCAGATAGTAGGGATGGAAATGTAGCCTAGTAGATCTATAGTTATGATTCTTAAATGTATGGGACAAGCAGTAGGCTACCAATTGTGCTTCCCCCACCAAAATAGCCACGCAAACGATGGACTTCTACTGCAATAAAGTGGGGAGGTCGCGACTTTCGTCTTGAATGTTGCTACATTTTAACTTGGCCTCCTCCATGCTTGCAGACAAGTCCCCAAAAGCACTTCAGAATAATCTCCCTTTCACTCAAACAAACACACTCTCAAACACTAGTTTTGTGAGATGGCTTTGTTTTCCATTGGAAATCCAATATGTCGAATAATTAACTTACATGCCCGTGCGTCGCGACGATCAAATATGTCGATAGTTTTTTTTTCAGTCGGTGCGCGTGCCTTCAGCTCTACCATATTGTAACGGTGCAGCCGACTGTAGGGTATTTTTAAGTTTTAAAGGTTATGAGTTGGGCGTCAGGCAGCAATAAGACTGCCTTTGGTTTAGCCTCGTTATCTTTCCAAATATGAATTAAAAAACACTGACCAACACATAAGAAATAACTTAGATCAACACAACGAACATCTTTTCTCATTTTTTCAGTAGTGCACTTTTGCAAACCCTTGTTTGCAGACTTGCGCGCTCGGTCTCAATTTGGAACAGCGCACATCAGTGTCTGGCTTTAGCATTCAGAAATGGTGGTCTTCTCTGCGTGCACACTTCATGGTTCCTTCTCGCTTGCTCACTCGGCTTAGTGGTTGTTGCGATCCTGACAGTCTCAACCCCAATTTAGGCCTATAGGCTGCTCGGTGAGATGGGAAATGTAGCGAACATGGGATAATGCTACGCTCTCACTACAATATATAGCCTCTATAGACCTATATTTTTTTTATTCATTCACGAGAGGTTCCGGATCAGCCATAATAAGTCCCGGAACACAGGGGGGTCAAAATTACGAGGTGGGGGATCCTGTTCCGGCATGATCCGGCTCAAATTAAGCACTGACTAGCCTACATCAACAACAATTAATCCACTCACCGGTGCTGTCAACAGCAGAGGACCTCGCAACCACGACCGGCCTGGCACCCAGTAGCTAGCTGGTCCATTTCTTCGAAAAAATCAAAACAGCGTTTTGCCCCAGCCCCATTCCTTGACGCCTGCCTTTTCTCGACCAAACTTAGCTTTCAAATTCTCGCGCATATAATAACAGCACTGCGCATGTACGAACTTCCTACGTCGCTTTAACGCTTTTCCATCAATTTTATGTCGACTTATCTCTAGCCAATCCACCTTTTTAGAGCGATATAAATGAGGTCGACAAAGCTGGCGTTGAAGCGACTTAACCGCTTTTCCATCACTTGTGTCGCATCAACTTTTTAATGCGCATTATTTTAAAGCGACTTTATATTGGATGGAAAAAGGATTTCTGGGGAAATACCTACTCTGGCCACCATCCTGTGCAACTTGAAATTCAAAGGAACATTTACAAAATTGTTTCAGTGTCAGTAACTTGTAACAGTGTGAAATACTTTTTTTATTTGCTTTCCTCTTACCTGGTATAAAATGCCACTAAGTAAGTTTAGAGGAGTGGGTTGTCAATTCCACCTTCAACCTGTTGAGTGACGCAACTGGAAAATGATCCAGTGCTGCTTTAATAGACATTAGTGTTTATCGTCATAGTGTAACTATTATTCTCTCTCCACCCCTCCGCCCTCCACAGTTCATAACCATTAACCAGCAGTGGAAGCCAGTGCCAGAGCTGGAGTATGTGAAGAGCCTGACCAAGTGAACTCACCATCAGCACACGCACACACACACACACACACACACACACACACACACACACACACACACACACACACATAACAGTACAAAACCCACCTCCACATGCATCTGCACCAATCGGAATTGTGCTCACCAATCTGGAATTCATCTGCACCAATAGGAACCCTCCTCACCTGTCTGGGGGGATACACCTGCACCAATCAGCATTCTCCATCCTCACCAGTCTGATGGAAACCTTTCCGCACTGACTATCGCTCATGGGCCACCAGTGTGCGGAAAAGCTTCTGTTAAATTGGTGGGTCAATCACAGCCTTAACTTGAGTGCAGTTTTCTTTATGCATGCATGCAGCAGGACTATGCCTTCTATCTGTATTTATTTATAGAAATGCCCACAATGCATATTTTCATGTAAGTTGGCGTATATTAAAGTATATCAAACTTGTTGTTTTGTAGTCTTTTACGTGTATACCTGTAACTGTCCAAAGTACTACCAAAGATTTTCTATTCTAAACTGCATTTAAACCGTCTCTGGTACTACTTGTGGAGAGCACTGTGACGGAGTAACTATAGATTTTGAGTAACTGTACTCCCCTTCTCTTCATACTGTAAATTGTTAGACCTGGAATGGATACGCCTTGGCCTATGGCCATATCGCAAACCGCTAAGGCAGGGGTGGGGAACCTTTTTCATTCGAAGGGCCACTTCAAATTCATCCGAGGGCTGTAAAAGTCCTCTGAGGGCCGTACTATGAACACAAACCAGGATTTTCCCCTTCACTTTAGGCCTATATTGAAGGCAGCCACCTTTTAAACAAACACCACCTTCTCTATAGGTTTCCTGAATATAACTAAGATTGCTTTACAAAATGTGTCATATTTAATGTGAAGCTGAATAACATTAAAATTATATCGGGGGCCGGATAAAACGGCCTCAAGGGCCGCAAACGGCCCTCAAGACATAGGTTCCCCACCCCTGTGCTAAGGCATACTACAACCATACTATTGACCCAGTCGGCTCCTCTGGCCCGCCCATAAAACTGCATTGTTTTCCCCTCGAATGGGGCACCTGAGTCACGCCCTCTACTTCCTGGTTCATGGGGCAGTAAGTTGCAAAAAATTGAATGGAAGTGAACGAGGCGAGTCGTGGTGGATTTGTGGTGCATAGGTGGAGGTCCAAGGCTTGGATTGTTGTCGAAAAACCACTCATTTCAAGCCCAGTAATTATTTTTTGACTCCCTCTGCCCCATGAACCAGGAAGTAGAGGGCGTGACTTAGGTACCCCATGCACCCCCTTGATACTCCACCCGTGGTCGTGTGGTGCCAATCACTCCCAGTTATTTGGCATATTGATTAGCCACTACATACAGCGGGTGGAGCAAACGTAGGGGGGAAAACAAGCAATTTCATGGGCAGGCCCAGAGTTGCGGACTGGGTCAATAACACCTGGGATCCAGGTTCGATTCTGGCACGAGGTCATTGCCCAGGTCCTCCCCTCCAAGATTGTGATTCTGTATTGAGGCTTCGGGGGGGGGAGGTTTACTATCATTCCATGCCAAACTCTAGTTGGCCTTCGTTACATGTGGTGGGTGTAGCAAAAGGGGAGTAGAGTTGCCCAGCCGGGATTCAAACCCAGACCCCTCTGTCTGGGGTACCAGATGATGACCACTGGAGGATCATACTGACCACTATACCAACGTTCCAGACTTGTTCGTGTGACAGGCAGAGCACGCCCACAACCATAGTAATGGTCACTCCATCACAGAAAGTTTCGTGAAGGACGCTCTTGGAGTGTGAAGCGCAAAAATCCGTTTGTTGCAGGTGGAGTTGTAGGGGTGCACTCTGACAGTCAGACTATTGAGCCTGCCTCTTTGGTGTAGTGGAGAGCTATGGGATCCATCACATGGGTGCGGTGCCGGTTAAAAAGACGTCCCACACTAACATGTGGACATGCTCAAGAAGGACACAGGAGCCCAGAGTACCAGCGAACTGAAAAGATGTATGGAGAATCAGGATGACTGGAAGCAACAATGGAAGGCTCGTCTGAGGATCAGGCCCGTTGCGTTAAGGTACGCAATGTAGGCAGTTGCCTAGGGTCCCCGAGTAGGTGGGGCCCCCAAGGACGACAGGTTATGTACCCAACAGCAATGACGATTTTAAATATCTTTACAATAAGGCACTGTCATCTGTATGAAGGGCGCTGCTGCGAGGGAAGCAACAGCGCCTCTCTAATACCCCCTGCTCGAGGGGGCCCCCCTCCCAATAGGTTTGCATCAGCGACAACGTGAAAATGTCAATTGCCAAACAGCGCAACGACAGTTTAGTCAGTCAAAGTACCCCCAGCTGGAGGGGGGCCCCCTTCAAATTGGTTCAAGCGTCAACATCCAGCGCAAATACAAACTGGATATCAAGCGACATAATCTCTCACAGGGTGTTGCTCTCTCACTGGGTACAGTACGCTCTACATTTTTGGCTCAAGAAAGTTGCTTTTATAATAGGCCTACAAGTTAATTTTGAAAACGACACATTACTCTCTGTACTGGCAAACCACCAAACTGTCCCAGGCCAGTTGACATCGCACAGGTGCTTCATTTAGCCTACACTTTACAGTGTATTGTGTTTTCAAAAACGTCTGTGAAGCATTAGGGGCGTAATCCACGTGCTGTAACAAGCACTGGGCAAACGTCGATTGTTCAGTAACGCGCATTTTCCCGACACGGAACTGTTTTGGATGTGGACAAACGCAAGAAGAAACGAATGAACAATGTAATGACTACGTATAACACGAGTCACACAAGTGCATTGAGTGGGATAGCTACATTGTAGCACAATAGCCTTTCTTGCTATTACTATGGATTACACCTTGGAATTTGGAACCATGGTTGTGGAAACGCGCGGATTACAGTCAGAGGTTGGGATACATTCTGGGATAGGCTACATTCTGCGGTCAAGACAACTCAAGGTAAGGGCACCGGGATATTGGTCCCCTATAATTGACACCGTTGTCAACCACGGAGTAACGTGTTAACTTGTTCAGTGATCCTTGGTCGCTACAGTAGCCTATTCGTGTTTGCTGCGATATTAGGCAACATTTGGATTGTATTTTCAAGTGCGTGATGGATGCGATACGAAAAAAATCTCGTCGAGGAGACCCCCATTGGGTTTCTTGCTTACCAATATCACATCCCCCCAAACCCCCACTGTGCCTGCTCATTCGTTTATCAGCCTTGAGCTTCTGGACTGTAGGCCTATTGTTTTATGAGTCGATATTTCGTTTTGCACAAATGGAGCACCCCCTGTTAGATTTTAAAAGTGATTGGAAAGATTAGACCATTCTTTATTTGTGCAATGATCATGATTTTCGTGGTAGGGTAAAAAAAAACCTGATTGGGCCATATAGGCCTACTTTCATGTGAGAGGTTAAACAACTGAACATTTAATTAGCCTATGGCCTACTTCATGAGAAATGAGCCTACTGAATGGAATGGGCTTTATTTGTCCAGGTCTTTCTTCATAAAGTTTCATAAAATGAACTGTAGGGACTAGTTATCATAATAATTAGATTGCATTTCCTCACAGAAAATGCTGGTGTACACATATATGCTTGCTTTTTATGCATTCATTGCCCTTCATGCATGTGTTGTCCTAGCCACAACACTGTCTGTAAGGTGACTTGTTTGTTCCTAGGTTTCCATGGATTCTGTGACATTACTGTATGTTGTAATGGTAGGCTATGTGACAATGACAGAAGTGCCATCCAAAAATGGTCTGGCCCATCCGAAACAGAAATTCTTGTGCTGTGACTGCCCCATCAGGTGCCCCCCCCCCCCCCGGGAAAAAATAGCCTAGGGCCCCGACAACCCCTTTGCCTAGGGCCCCCAAAATCCTAGAAACGGGCCTGCTGAGGATGACCAAGAGAGAGAGACCTATAAGTCTCAAATGACGCACTTTTGTCAGAGTACTTACAGTCAGTGCACAGTGCACACAGAGGTCTTCAGTGCATAGTGTCGTGGAAAAAATTGAGCACTATGCACTGTGCCCTCGCTGGAAGTGACGGATGAGCATGGCATTAGCTCGCCAAAATATGAGTTGGCTACTGTTTACAATGCACAGCGTCTGGTGCTCGTATTTCCATGTCCTTCACCCCAAAGGACAACAATCACACATACAATACTTTGGTTGGCATGAAAAGGTTGGTGTCCCATCAACATTACATACAGAATTAAGAGACTGTTGACCAAACTCTTCTACTGAACTGAATGCCACATTTCCTCCTTGTCATTGTCAACATGGCCGCCGTTTAGTGCGCGCAGTGTCCATCATTAAAGCACTGCATATTTCCGCCATTGTTAGGGGATCATCCTGGCACTTTCAGTGCACTGGCTCAACTGAAATTTTCAGCGTGAGCGCCCTAGGCACTGAAAAACAGTGCCCGAAGTGCACAAGTGCAGCATTCGAGACACGGCCCTAGTTTGCTACCTTTGAAGGCCCAGGGCTGGCTAACTCTACGCCCCTTCCGCTGCAAGCAGTTACACTTATGTACAACTTAGTGGACAAATTAGACAGGATAAAAAATACAGATGCATCAATAGGATCATTACTATATTGATCACCATGGGCAGAAAATAGGTTATGGCTAATGGCAAGTGCAAACACAGCTAAGAAAGGGCCTGGTTTCAGTATAGATAGAAGTATGACTATGTGCTTATATGTAACCCCTCTTATAATCTGCCTTGTGTTTTTGATGATGTATATTATTCAACACTGTTTAGTTGATATGTTATGGCCTCACCGAGGGGAAGGTAAACCACAAAATTCCTGAAAATGAGGCCTTCATTCACACTATGGCCATGACCTGTTTGTTGATAGTATTATGTGATTCAGCCTTGTGTTCTGATCAATGCTTCCCTTCTCTAAAGCTACTCTAAGGCAGTGTTCCCCAACCTTTTTTGTCTTGTGTACCCCCAAGCCTTTTCGTTGTGCCATGAGTACCCTGTACCCCACGGGTGAGCGGTTAGGGCGTCAGACTTGCATCCCAGAGGTTGCCGGTTCGACTCCCGACCCGCCAGGTTGGTGGAGTAATCAACCAGTGCTCTCCCCCATCCTCCTCCATGACTGAGGTACCCTGAGCATGGTACCGTCCCACCGCACTGCTCCCCATGGGGCGCCACTGAGGGCTGCCCCCTTGCACGGGTGAGGCATAAATGCAATTTCATTGTGTGCAGTGTGCAGTGTGCAGTGTTCACTCGTGTGCTGTGTCACAATGACAATGGGAGTTGGAGTTTCCCAATGGGCTTTCACTTTTTTTTTCACTTTCACCCCTTAGTCAAGTTCTATATTCTATTTCTCCATCTCAATGTAACTAAGCTCCCTATATTTGTTAAGATTTCATTTTCCCAAGTACCCCCTGCAGTGTGCTCACGTTCCCCTAGTGGTACACGTACCCCTGGTTGGGAAACACTGCTCTAAGGTATCAAGACAGACTGGGCTACTTCACAGTGGCTAGACCTAGGGATGACTGGAGCACTCAGCAACTTTTTTTAGAGGTTTTTTTTATTATTATCATTTTGGTGCACAAAGTGACTTGTCACATACAATAGGTTGATGACAGACTGCCCATTAGTATGATCATTTATGAACTTTTTGCAATACTTTTGTTCACATACCATTTGCATAGTACACCAAATCTAACTGAATATCTAAACAGAATATGAACACAATGTCAGAATATTGCAAACTAAAAAAATAGTCACTCCTGTCCTTGGCCCTGTGAGTAAAAAAGTGTGTTTAAAAAGCTTTTAAATCTTTAAAAAGCCACAGATAATCACTATTTGATGACCCGCAGTAAATCATGTTAAATCAAATGTTCCCAATGTGGATTGTTCTGGCAATGAAATTGTTCTTGTTCACGGAAAACAATGGATAATGGCAATAAGTGAATGATGGCCAGCAATGAATCAGATTAAACCAAAGGGCCTAAGCAGAGAGTTCAATAATGAAGCAATGACGTTGTGTTTCATGCGCTACCATCATTGCCCTTGCTTTTTAGTGTGTTGTGCTGTGACACCAGAATCAGGTTGTGAGGCCAGCCTACCATGACATGTGGGCCAAGTGCAGACAGCCATGTTAGCAGACATGTTAGAGTGTCACGTTCATCACGTTCTGTGTGTACAGTGTACAGTGTGTATGTGACAGGCAGGAGGCAGTGGAACCTGAGAGACGCATCGCTCTCACATCCTGTCATGGCTGCCCACAACACCATAGACGTACAGTAGTAATCTATATATGTCTATGCACCACAACACCATAGACGTACAGTAGTAATCTATATATGTGTATGTCTAGGCAGGGCCGCGTTAACCCTCGCCGAGGCCCGGTGCAGACGCAATCCGGGGCCCCTACACCACATTATAATAAGCCATATTCAAAACACATGAAACAACGCAGGCTACACGGTTTACTCCAACACAAAAAAGGCTGCGCTGAACCCCCTGCTGAGTTCACCAGTCACAACGCAAGCCGAAGCATAGCCAGCTGACAGGGAGGAGATTCTGTGCACTGCCGTTTGGCAGAGTAAACGTAGGCTCAGCTAGAACTTCCAAACAGAAGCACAACCAAAAGTCTCTTCTTTTCACTACGTTGCTGCCGACCGATTTGTCGAATCGAAACCGTCGTGGAAAAACACGTTTTAAATAATTTAACCACCAATGGCCTTGGAAAGACTGACTGACTGCCAAAGGAAAGTAGCCTACTCAGCTGTCGCTTGTCGCAAGGAGGGAATCCCCTTAGCAGCGAACCACAGCAAAGCGAAGCTATCACGAAAGGCGCTCAAAATGTACCAATTAAGAAGTCGGCGGTTTTCATCTAGATGGTGCATTAAACTGCAATAGTATGCAATCATTAAGTAGATTACGGTGCAAATTCGGTATGTTAGATGTGGATGTGGATGTATCACACAAGTTTTTTTTTTTCTCCCAGATAAGAGCCACTTGCTAACTGAACAACCTGCGAGTGGTACCCAGGCATGTTTTAACTGAACACAAACCCAAACGAACGCAAAGATATAAGCTACGCTGACAGAGCATCGACATTATTACAGTGCTTTAGGGAAATGGCCATAACAGCGCTTTAGGAAAATGCGACAGCCGACTATATAATTTTAGTGTTTGCTAAATCCTTGGCTTGCCCTGTTGTTGTCAGAATGTCAGAACTTTGAGTGCTGGTTGGTGCACTTGCTACGCAGCATTATTGTGAACACTTTTTTAATAACACCTCAGAAGTGATCCTCGTTGCGCCATGCAATACTTTTGTTTCGCGAATGCAGTTGGGTGCGTGATTTATTTCCCCATGTTTTCACTATAGAATAAGATAAAGTTAGGTTGGTGTGCTGTGCTCTTGTTTGCTTAGCTTACATGATTGCACAAGTCCATGATCGCTATGCAACCAGCGATTAGGATATAACACTGACATTACAAAAATGACTAACGTTGCCAACCTTCTCTTCAATGCGTTAATCCATGCCGGGCTGAAGTTTATCCGTACAATCTGAAGCAAGTGCTGACGCCGAGTTTCTCACATCTTTTTTAGACAGTAGCCCATGATCATCAAACTCAAAAAATATTGACCACCGTTTTCACTGCTGGCACACAACCAGAAGCATCTGACTGAAATGATTAATCCGAAGACCTCCGATTCCTGCGTGCATGCAGAGGCGATTCTAGGCTCAGTAGGGGGGCCACGCGAAAATTAAAAAGAAAGAACACTTGTAACAAATCGCCACTACTGCTCCCCAGCTACATTCTTGGGGGGCCCAAGCTGCCTGTCTAGCCTGGTGACAAGATATGCATATGCGCCTCTGCTTGCCTACGGATGGCGAAAGGCATCAAAAATACAATTGATTGTCTCAAAATATCGTTTCATATTTTCCAATCTCACGACGTCCGGGGCCCCCTCTAGTGGCGGGGCCCGGTGCTGCAGCACCGGTTGCACCATAGGATAACGCGTCCCTGTGTCTACGCACCACAACACCATGTGACCAGGAAGCACAACAATGTGAGTTCATGACCCTGACATCACTCAACTCCTGTCACTAGGTCTGTTTGCAACAGACGTGTGCGACCAACAGACACACTTTTGCTTTTGCATCATCCCTGATAGTATAGACACAGCTGCACTTTTAGTTTCCATCATCTGCCAGCAGCAGGGAAGCTGACAGGGGGGCAGAGGGGTCAGTTGTTCTGGGCCCAGGGAGAGAGGGCATGCAGAACTTGGTCCTCATTACATTGTGCTCGTTCGTGACGAAGCAGTAAGATTTTTGCTAGGCAGTGGGCATCAAACTGGCAAAGTGCGCATGCCCACTGCCTAGCAAAAATCTTACTGCGTCGTCACGGACGAGCTTATTGTACTGTGTATGTACTGGGGGGTTAAGATGACTTTGTCTGCTGTCAGTAACCCTGCTGCCAGCGAGAAAGCTCTTGGCCATCATAAGGCTACGCCTGCTGCTCAAATAAGCTTGTTTAGCCTACTGTATGAACTGTAAGGCAAAGCTCTTCAATAAGAGAGGATGAAGAGCAGGGGTGTCAAACTTACATTCAGCGTTTGAGTTTTTTTCTTATAAATCGACAGAAATTGTGCATGCAAGTACATAGGCCCTAACCTGATTTACATCATCTGGGCTGCGTTCGGCTACGTCACACGGCGGCGTTCCCATGCCTCAGGTAACATAGGCCCTACTTATGTAAATAAAATACTCAAATATAATTTAATAGGTAGGCATACATAAACATTTCACAAAAACTCACTCCCATCATGTATGGCAGCTGTTGTGTATGAGAGAACGTACAGTATCACTAAAGATTATTTTGTGCTGTTACACTAATCTGGTTGTACTTATCATTCCTGTGAGGCACACAGTTTTGTGTTCAAGTCATTTTTTTTACTATGTATTCATTATGTATGTGGGCCAACTATAATACACATTTCAAATGATCTCATGGGCCAAATAGAATGACTGCGGGCCAAATGTGTTCCCCGGGCCTGAGTTTGACATCCCTGATGTGGAAAACAAATTGTCCCTTATACTCCATTGGTCAAGATCTTAAATATCAGCCAAGTGTGCAGAGTAAAAGTCATTTGAGCTGAATAAAGGCCCACACCCATGTGCTTTGTGTTATTATCTTTTATGACTTCCCCTAGTAACCACAGAGTAGCAGCCAGTTGCCTGGTAACAAAGGCGTGATCAGATGAAGATTTATTTCCTTGTTGCTTTTTGGTTGATACTATACTGGAAAGAAGTACAAAACGCCTGTTGTCCTTTTCTAAGGTCTGGGTGAGGGTTTTTGTGTTTTGTTTATTTTGTGAACATTATCCCAAATCAACTACCTTTTCTCTCTCTTTGTTTTTCTAGTATGTTTGTTGATGTTCAACTTTTTCACTGTATTGATAGTGGGTCAAAGAAATGTATGTATATTTTTGTGTGTGCTTCAAGCATTAACATCTTACCAAACATTAAAAAATGCTTACTGGACCAAGCATTAAGCTGGGCACAGCTGAGCTCTGCCATGTCTGTCCATGAGCAATAAAACATAAACTGTCCATGACTCGATAAGCTTTAACTGTACTCATGGATTGACCTCTGCATGTCAATATTTTTAATTCAGCCTCCATAAAACATGAAGTCATTGCCACCTAGTGGTGACTGAAAGAACTAACTCCAAAATAAGTATGAATCTCTACCATTAGATTAGGCGGTTTGATCTAGGCCTACTGCATTTATTTGAATTGATTAAATGAAAACATCAAACATGCCTAATAAACGATAATCAAAATATTTATTTTAACCAAAACACCCAGTTATTCACATTTGCAGTGAAAAGCCACCAAAGAGGCGTTGTGAATGGCAAGTCAATGACAATGGGCACCCATCTACTGAACATGAGAACAAAATGACAAATGAATGTACTGAGACGACAGCAACACTGCTAACATTAACATGAATTGTCTGGTTCTAGTTACAGGAATGTGCAAAAAATTGGAAGTCTCAAATGTTGGGCCAGAAGAGAAGCCTGCCATGAAAAGGAATGAATGCCATCTCAAACACTGTTTTTTTACCACCAGTGGCAAGCATCAATACAATTATATCAGAACATAAAAGTCAAAGCAGGACAGTTGAGTGTGTGTGTGTGTGTGTGTGTGTGAATGCATATGTGTGCTTGCAGTTTCATCCAAACGATGCACTACTGTGAGGCCATGGTATTGGCAAAATACTGTACAAGAAGAAACACATTTATTGGCACAATCAGCCGGTATCATTCACAGAGCTGTGCATGTACGTACTGTAAGGTACAGTAAAGGATCGGAAGGCATGGTGCGCATTACTGGCAGAGGTGAGATGCAAATCTTCAAATGCTTTCATGATTTTCAAATGTAGGCTTTGGTTGTGGTTTTACATGAATCATTTACATGGAGCATAATAATTTGTACATGTAGAAAAAAAATGTGTTTTTGCGTTTTTGTTTTTTTGTTTTTAACCGGATCAGTCAACACATAACCTCAGTCAACACCGCTGTAACAGCCCAAATACTGCAGTTTAGGGGAAGAGGAGCTGACTTATTGTATGATATATTATATAGTCATGCCAAGTATTCAGATTCCAGCAACATGACCCCAATCCACAAGCCCTCTAGACCTGACCGGACCGGACTGGACCAGCACAGCACAGGAGACTACACAGGGTCACTCAGTAATGCTAGCTGGCATGTCTTCTTTCATTATCAATTTTTCAAGATATCCTCTGGTCAAAATAACACTACGCAGCATCTTGGCAATCCGTGGTGAAACGGATATGTCAGAGAGAGCGAGAGAGCGAGAGAGAGAGAGAGAGAGAGAGTGTGTGCATGTGCATGTGCGTGTGCGTATGTGTGTATGTTTAAGTGAGAGAGAGAGAGAGAGAGAGAGAGAGAGAGAGAGAGAGAGAGAGAGAGAGAGAGAGAGAGAGAGAGAGAGAGAGAGAGAGAGAGAGAGAGAGAGAGAGTGTGTGCATATGCGTGTGTGTGTGTGTATGTTTAAGTGAGAGAGAGAGAGAGATTAGTGAAAAAGGCAAATTCCAAATAAGAGAGATGACGGGAGATAGCTGGAGGCTTGCTTGCTGCAGGGCATACTGTACTGTACTGTGTCAGTTTGATTTCAGGCAAAAGAGATGATGAGACCTGACATGGATATTATGCATGATTTTAAAGGATCGTTTTAAACACAAAACACTTCGCAAAACCTCACAAAATAAACAATAAAAAATACACAATGAGGTTCTTTTTTTTCTTTCTTTCCGTTAAAAAAAAAATTCTCCACAAAGATCATGATCCCATTGCTTTTCCATCCTAAATTTAAAACAACTAAACACATGTATTCAACTGACATTGATTTGTATTAAACATATATCAAAAAACTGAAAAGTTTAATTTTTATTTTACAAAAAAAAAAGCTCGACAAAGTTTCAGTTTTCTTTTAAAACCTGGGAAGAAGAATATGCAATGTTCTTTTCTTTTTTTATTCTAAAAAAGTGCATTCATTCATCGACAGACTCTGGACCAAGTAATTCCTTTGGCACTTCCAATGCAAAAATGATTCCTCTTCCGTTGCATATTACATGTCGACAGACAGCCCAGTAGCAGCTTCGAAGACAATCATATGATCCATAGTCCTCAAGAGAACTTGCATGGTTGGAAAGCTGCCCCAACAGTGTGATATGATAGATGAGCACAATGCTCTCGTCTCAATGTGCGTCTTTGTGTGTGCGTGTGTGTGTGTGCGTGCGTGCGTGCGTGTGTGTGTGTGTGTGCCCACGCATGTGTGAGGCCTCACACCTCTGCAGGGGGATGATCTTGCTGTGGCAATAATGTGTGTGTGTGTGAGGTCTTCACAGGGGAATGAGCTTGCTGTCTGTGTGTGTGTGTGTGTGTGTGTGTGTGTGTGTGTGTGTGTGTGTGTGTGTGTGTGTGTGTGTGTGTGTGTGTGTGTGTGTGTGTGTGTGTGTGTGTGTGTGCACTTCATGTACTTGATTCATTTTCAAGGACAGATGATTAATCTCTCTTTTTTTTTGAAGGGGCCCTGATAGTTCTTGTGTGTGTTTGTGTGTGTGTGTGCGTGTGTGTTGAGGTGTTCAGGCACTAAGAGCTTGGCAGGTGTGACACGTGTGTGTGGCGCGGGCCCTGGAGCACTGCAGCTGGACGGTACAGCGGGACACGCCGTAGGTATGTAGCAGCAGGTGACGCGCCTTCGCCTGCACCTCCTCCCAGCTCCCACTACTAGATGGTACTGGAGAGAGGGAGAGAGAGAGAGAGAGAGAGAGAGAGAGAGAGAGAGAGAGAGAGAGAGAGAGAGAGAGAGAGAGAGAGAGAGAGAGAGAGAGAGAGAGAGAGAGATTAGTGAAAAGGGCAAATTACAAATAAGCGAGATAACATGATATAGCTAAGGGCACCCAAACTTCTGAAGTTGAAATGTCCACCACAATGCTTTTGAAGATGGTGTGCAGAAGCCTTATTCTTAGAACTGAACAAATATATACTAATTGACATCCATACATGGGGCAAAGGTGTTTTAGTTGTAGCACATGTCACGGTGGTGCAACCACAGCCAATGCCACTATTGTATGAATTAAATGTTTTTTAGTGACTTATGTAAGACCACTGACTTGTATCATTGTGTAAGACGCATACTCATTGCAGTACAGTACTAACCAATCACTAATTCATTTACAGGAATTAGCTGTAGTTGTACCACCTGATGCCTGAGCAAAAAAAAAAACACAAAACCTCATGGACCCACATGTGTCATTATGATAATGTGCATTTCTGAATGTGTTAGTGTAGTCGCGTTACTAGCTGTGCCATGTCCATGTTTAAGACATGGCAGATGGGTCTAGTTTCTGTGCAGGCTCTGAGGTGATGTCTGCTTACAGGACTGCTTACAGGCTCTGAGGTGATGTCTGCTTACAGGACTGCTTACAGGCTCTGAGGTGATGTCTGCTTACAGGACTGCTTACAGGCTCTGAGGTGATGTCTGCTTACAGGACTGCTTAGTGTGCAGGTGAGACTACATAACGCTGTTCTCACTTCTGTCATGTGGCAGAATTCTAGAATTTCAACTCAACAACCTCAGCAGAGCGCCACAATTTATCCAAAGGTTTCATAATCTAAACATTACTTCCGACAAGTCATTTACAGTGAATTTACAGTAATTTACAATAATTTTCAAACAGACTTGTACTGTAAGTTAGCCTTTCTTTAGACTTGAGAGAATTCTTAGAGGTTAGAAGAGAGTGGGTGGAACATGGCTCAGTGGACTAGTGAGCCATTAGCCTGGTCCTGACCATCCCATAATACTACCATTTCATTTCGTATTTATGGTCTGGCATTTGTTTGCTCTAAAGCGATTGCAGGAAGCAGGAAGTTTGCACTCAGATATGGTTTGAAATTATTGGACACCTCTCACCCAATCGCCGGCAGTTAATCAACAACAACCTAGCGCAGACCAATGGCTCTGGCGCAGATGTGTACGTCATTGTCATGAGCGTCCTCTCCCTTTCGCCCCCACGTGGGGCGCTTATTCGCTTATTGGCTGTTTTCTGGCTGTAGTCTGGCCGTGCACAGAGAAGCACGGCCAGACTACCGTAGTGGAGCCAATCCTTTGGCGGAAGTGCGTAGGATGGCTCGCGAGGCTAGGGAGCCATACCATTACGCCGGAGACCCGGGATCGATTCCGGCAAGAGGTAATTTAACCAACCACCCCACCCCACCCCCCACTCCTTTCCTGTTCCTCTCACGGTGTAAAGGCCAGAGAGAGAGAGAGAGAGAGAGAGAGAGAGAGAGAGAGAGAGAGAGAGAGAGAGAGAGAGAGAGAGAGAGAGAGAGAGAGAGAGAGAGAGAGACAGACAGACGAGAGAGAGAGAGAGAGAGAGAGAGAGAGAGAGAGAGAGAGCTGCTATACTGCAAGAAATACGAGGATGTGAGGAAAATCTTCTTCCCCAAATTACAAAATATATACCCAAATTTCGAACGCCTCCCAGAAGCGGAAAGGATGGCGATTATACTTGGCGAAGGGCTCTCACCAGATCTTGCTGCACAATATGTGCTTGCATGCCACAAAATGAGGGACTCCAGCCACAGTAATATACAAATGTAATAAAGTATAGTGTAAACATGTAATAATAATACATACACACAGCCACACACCCTCGCACCCCACATGCCTGTCCATATGCATGCACAAACACACGCACACATACACACGCACACACGCACATGCGCACACACACACACACACACACACACGTACATGCACACACACAAACACACACAAACACACACAAACACACACACACAGATCTTCTTGTAAATGTTCACACATTTGTTTTGTTATTTGTATGCTTTGGCAACATTGTATCATTACAGTCATGCTAATAAAGCACAATTTGAATTTAATTGAATTGAGAGACAGAGAGAGACAGATACAGAGAGATAGATGTGTGTGTGTGTGTCCCACCCTCCAATTCATATATAAAATTCCATGATTTTCCATGACTTTCTAGACTCAAAAAACTGAATTTCCATGACCATTTCCATAAAAAGAAATGATGTTAAAAAGTTTTTGAAAGTGTGAAAAATTAAGATTATCTTCACCCCTAGAGCAGATGCTGAGCCATCGCCAGACTTCATTGGGCTCATTGCATTCTAGAATGTTGCACATTACAGCGCGAAACTAAACGGCCTCTGGTGAAGCTTCGTAGCTAACCAGTAATAAACAATGTTATATCCAAACAAAAAAGTTTTTGCTTTAACACAACTGTTCAGAACATTCCATGATATTCCATGACTGTGCATGCAAAATGGTAAAATTCCATGACTTTCCATGACTGGAAAAACTTTCATGAAATTCCATGATATTCCAGAAATTCCATGACCCGTGGGAACCCTGTGTGTGTGTGTGTGTGTGTGTGTGTGTGTGTGTGTGTGTGTGTGTGTGTGTGTGTGTGTGTGAGACTTACAGAGCTGCAGGTGTGCGATGGCCACGGTCTTGTCTGACGTGAGGGCCCAGACGTTGAGCTCCTCTACCGACTGCACGTCCTCCAGCTTCAGGAGGTCCTCACGCATGCGGCCCACGTCCACGTGTCTCGGAGAACCTGACCAACACAGGGGAGGGAGGGGAGAAAATAAGTGGCCACCCGCCACTTAACCCTGTACAGACCGGGCTTTTTTGGCCTTCCTGGGACCGGGGAGGGGGCTCTTTTGAATGGCGTATGACTACCAAACTTGGAGGGGATGATCTTCAGCCAAAGATATATGAATGACATCAGTTTGGTGTCATTATTGGATATTATGACGTCATTATGACGTCATTTCCTGATTTTATTGCCCAAAATGTCACCTTAATGTATTTTCCATCTAACTTGGGTAATGTACATCAATTTTGGTTATTATGTGCATCAGACCACTTCAAATGTTCACAAGGGTGTCTGATGCTAATGAAAATGTAAAAAAATATGAAAAGTGATGATGATGAGGCTTAGATCAGTGATTTTTGGTCAGGCGTACCTGTCAGAAAACCATTGCCATGGCAACAACAAAAATGATAAACCTAATCTTTTGGTATCACATTGTAGCCAACTTCATTTTATGAAAAGTAAAAGTTTCGTAATCATAGCTTTAGTCATTTAGGAGTTATACAACATCAAAGTTGGTGCGGGCACTTTTAGCCCCCCCCTGGTCTGGATAGGGTTAAATATGCAGTAGCACTTTACAGCTACTCCACTACCTGGCCTTCCTACCTCCCTTGTCTACTTTGCACAATGTTACTACAATTCTGTACATCCAATGCACTTTAAATATTCCATTGCAGTTTTCAATGTCTCCAATGTTTTTGTATGTCATTCCCTGTTTATTTATTTATTTACCTCCCCCCGTTTCTTTCATACCCCCCCCCCCCCCCACCTCTCCCCCTAGTTTTGTGTCCTTAGCTGTATTGTTGCGCACCAAATAACATTCCAAAAAACTGTGTTTTCTACCGTTGAAATGGCTAAATAAAACTTGGACTTGAAATAACATGGATGAGAATAGGCATACTCGGATGAGATGAGGACAGGCCTACTCAGATGAGATGAGAACAGGCCTACTCAGATGAGATGAGAACTCAGATGAGATGAGAACAGGCCTACTCAGATGAGATGAGAACAGGCCTACTCAGATGAGATGAGAACAGGCCTACTCAGATGAGATGAGAACAGGCCTACTCAGATGAGATGAGAACAGGCCTACTCAGATGAGATGAGAACAGGCCTACTCAGATGAGATGAGAACAGGCCTACTCAGATGAGATGAGGACAGGCCTACTCAGATGAGATGAGAACAGGCCTACTCAGATGAGATGAGAACAGGCCTACTCAGATGAGATGAGGACAGGCCTACTCAGATGAGATGAGGACAGGCCTACTCAGATGAGACGAGAACAGGCCTACTCAGATGAGATGAGGACAGGCCTACTCAGATGAGATGAGAACAGGCCTACTCAGATGAGATGAGAACAGGCCTACTCAGATGAGATGAGAACAGGCCTACTCAGATGAGATGAGAACAGGCATACTCAGATGAGATGAGAACAGGCCTACTCAGATGAGATGAGAACAGGCCTACTCAGATGAGATGAGAACAGGCCTACTCAGATGAGATGAGAACAGGCCTACTCAGATGAGATGAGAACAGGCCTACTCAGATGAGATGAGAACAGGCCTACTCAGATGAGATGAGAACAGGCCTACTCAGATGAGATGAGAACAGGCCTACTCAGATGAGATGAGAACAGGCCTACTCAGATGAGATGAGAACAGGCCTACTCAGATGAGATGAGAACTCAGATGAGATGAGAACAGGCCTACTCAGATGAGATGAGGACAGGCCTACTCAGATGAGACGAGAACAGGCCTACTCAGGGCTCTAAATGAACACCAGCCAACCGGCCATCTACTAAGCATTTTGTCTGGTGATGAAAAAAGTTAATTTCGAGCCCTGGGCATGCTTGCCTTTGGGTAAGATTAAGGCCCGAATAAACTTCCTGCAGGATACACATGCGCAAGCACTTTTTGTGCACAAACACGCATAATTTACATCAATTTTGTAAATTGATTAATTCTAAAACCATTGGTCACAGTCGTCCCACCTTAGCCTCATATTACAACGCCATACTTGCTAGGAAAGCCAAGAACATCACCTCTGACCGCAGTCATACAGCACACCATCTACACCATCAACACACTCATACATTCACACTCCTACCAGTAGGGAGAAAGGTACCACAGTATAGAAAAGGAAATGAGACCATTCCCTCCTGGAAAACATGGAATGCTAGTTTATAGATGGAACCACACTATGACAACTGTAGTACTCCATGTCTTCAAGGTGTAATGTCACGTATGTGAAGGTACATTGATGTTGCAAGAATGTAAGCGAGAAAGGGAAGTTACGACAATTTCACATCCTCCTGATTTCCGAAAAGATCAGTTCACTGGTGAATCGGAAAAAAGGCTGCATGGCTACAGAGTGCCTGACGATCATTGTTGCAGGAACAGGCAGAACAAAACAGTGATTAAACTAAAAATAGAGGGCAGTCATGGGTGAGCGGTTAGGGTGTCAGACTTGCATCCCAGAGGTTGCCGGTTCGACTCCCGACCCGCCAGGTTGGTGGGGGGAGTAATCAACCAGTGCTCTCCCCCATCCTCCTCCATGACTGAGGTACCCTGAGCATGGTATCGTCCCACCGCACTGCTCCCCATGGGGCGCCACTGAGGGCTGCCCCCTTGCACGGGTGAGGCATAAATGCAATTTCGTTGTGTGCAGTGTGCAGTGTTCACTTGTGTGCTGTGGAGTGCTGTGTCACAATGACAATGGGAGTTGGAGTTTCCCAATGGGCTTTCACTTTCAACTGTGTTCTGCACCTCAAATCAATATCCTTGGATGCAGCATTCCATACAGAACTGTAACCCTATCCGTAACACACTTATCCTAAGATTTACAGGAGACAAAGAGTGCGTTGCAATATGCGACCTTGCCTCCTCCATTTGCTTCTCGTCATGATGACATCACTGACAACAGCATCAATTGTAGTCTTTTTCTCATTTGCAATTGGGATGGTGAATGAAAAACAGTCCCTCAAAAGTTGTTGTGGCTAGGCTGACAGCTGGGAAACTTTATCGTTTTCTCCACGGAGGAGGGGCCAGGAGGCGGGACTAGGAGACAAGCGCAAGTGGAGGAGGCAAGGTCGCATATTAAAACGCACTCAAAGTAATGTGTGATAGTAGAGACAGGGGAGGATCTGGAAATGACCTCGGGCAAGAATTTAAACATTGTGTCTCCGGTGTAACAGTCAGTGCCCTAGCCATGTGAACCATTATACAATACACAATTTGAGATGTATAATATGTTCAAGGCCATTTGCATGCCTCAAAGGTAAAACGTAGAGAAGATGTCTTGTACTGATTGACCTAGATGCTGCATTTCCAACAAATCGTCAACACAAGTCACATTCAGTAAATCATTGATGGGTGCACTGCAGTGTCCTACCGAGACTGAGATTGGTAATAATACAATCACGTCACAAGGGGGGAAAAAATCACTTCACACTGAAAGGAAAATGTCCATCTACAGCAAAATACCAAGGCTGTCAGAGCTACTTACACAAACAGTGCACAGTTCTGCTATTGTTCCATGTCTGAGCAAGCAGAATTCTAAAGGTTAGAGGTCCCCACTTGCACTTAACTTAGTAACTTAATTAGTAACTTTTTAATTTTATTGGACTGTGCTGCCCTAACAGCTTATGGACCTAGATGACTAGACTCTGTAGGCCATATTGTGTTTTGTGTGTCTTTAATGTGCGTTTACATGTGGATTGAGGAGAAGTGTCATGCAAGACAAATTTCTGTGCAAACAGACAATAACGTTTATCTTATCTTATCTTATCTTATCCAAGCAGTGTGTGTTAATCTTCCATTTCCACTTTGCAGGCAATCACATCTTAACCCACCCCGTGAAACCAGGCAAATATTCTCCAGGGTCGTTTTAAAAAACTGTCAGTCAAACCAAAACAATTCCATCCCAGAAGTTCTTGCAGTGTAACACTTGTGTAGTTTGTCCTTCACATTTATTTTTTTACAGCAAGGTCGATGCAAGGCAAAAAGGTCATTTGCAAAGAAACGGTCCACACAAGTAGCAATTCTAAAAAAAAAAAGACAAGAGTGACCTTGTTTGGTCATCCTCTTTCTCATGCAATGACGGAATGACATTAATGAACAAGGATGAGGAAGACCACACATCATTATGACATCATTCCGTTTTGCATCATGAAATGAACAAACAAACAAAAAAGCAAACAAATTTTGTCCATTACGTATGTTCCTTCTCAAACCCACATGACATGTTAGGAAATGTCCTTACCTTCCAGTACAATGACAAATGTGTCCCTTACGATCCTGACGGTGGTGAAAAGCACGAGGACCGAAAAGATGTATGTGCAAATCGGGTCTGCAATCTTATACTCCGGCTGTGGGGACAGAGAAAAATACAGAGATTTATCATTATTACTTAAAGGGACACTGTGTGAGATTTTTTAGAGGTGCACCGAAAATTCGGCCGCAGAAAATATTACTTCCAGAATTCATGCTACCCATTCAATAATGTTAGCTTTTTCATGAATACTTACCACCGCCATCAAATTCTAAGTATTCATTATGACTGGAAAATTTGCATTTTTCATACATGAAAAGGGGGATCTTCTCCATGGTCCGCCATTGGAATTTTCCAGAAATAGCCATTTTTAGCTGCAAAAATGACTGTACTTGGACCACACTAGAAAATATTTGTTTATTACTTAGTAAACTTTAATGTAAAGATCAAATTTGGCAATAGGCAGCCCAGTTTCAATGAGCAGCATAGTTGCAGTACCTTTTTTGACCATTTCCTGCACAGTGTCCTTTTAATATATTATACATAGAGGTAGAGGACACAGCAATTTGCGACAGCACTGGGAAATGGCAGCTGGAGCTTCCCAACTTCCGTAGGTAGTGTAGGTAACTTCAGGCAATGCAAGTCAATGGAGAACACGCCCACCCCTGTCAAGAAATTGACTAAAACTGTGTAAATATGAAGTAACACTTTAATCAAAGACCAGATTTGAAATGTCAGGCTAAATATCTACTTAAATCATATGAGTCGATAAAATACATTTAAAAGTCAAATAATATCTGTTATGAACATAGTTAGCAACACACTTCAACTATTGTCCTTGTATAGTGTGTTGATGGACATTTTCACATGATTAAGCCATTTTTGACAGAGGTGAGCCTCGTTCTCCATTAATTTCCATTTCTCTGATCTACCTACAGATAATGGCCGCTACAGATTGCTGTAAAAAGGGGGGCGGGGTCCTCTCTAGTGTTATTTTCTACCTCTATGATATTATATCTTTTAATGCCGATTAGAAGGCATATTCAATGCATAATACTTGTCACCAGTGTTGCCAGATGGAAAATGCTGAACTATCGAACCTCAAAATGATCGTTACTGGAGGCTTTTTGGGAGGAAATTATCATACAAGAT
This sequence comes from Engraulis encrasicolus, assembly GCF_034702125.1. Lineage (NCBI taxonomy): Eukaryota > Metazoa > Chordata > Actinopteri > Clupeiformes > Engraulidae > Engraulis > Engraulis encrasicolus. The sequence continues at coordinate 2,530,522 of NC_085878.1, forward strand.
CCAAATGGTTGTTTCAAGGCAACTAAATGAGCTGAATGAAAATATACATTTTGGGGTTTTTTATCGTACAGACAACAAAGTGGACAAAATAATGGTAAAAATACAATATTTTTTTCGTACCTCTGGCAACACTGCTTGTCAACAACATCTACAACATTTCCTGTTAGCACACACGTCTCTTTTGTTAATCTGTTCACACTTCCGTCTGTACACATCACTCAGCTTTTATCTGTGACATTACTGCCTGTATTCCTCAATGCATGAGCCAAGACTATGAACACTTGCCAACTTCCAAATTTGCAAAACTTGTCAGACCAGACGACTGATTAAAACACTTTCACGCATTCATACAGTGTTTTGATTAACTCTCATGCACGTGTTTGAGTACGATGGCTTTAATGATTGGTTAATGTGTAACTAGTATGAGATACCGTCAAGCATAAGTGCTGTATGTGTACAGTGGCCTAGATTATTCGTTAATTTATGACCCGACGAGACTACAGGTACAAAACAACACAACGCTCATGGGTGAAGAGCCCTTGCTTGGCTATCACCGTACTATACACACAAGATATTGTCTGGGAACCATCAACTCATTTTCAAGGGAGGTCAATCTCAAAAAAGAAAAGAAAAAAGAAAACCTTATCAGGCCAAATCATATGTCTTTGAACACTATTCTCCAAACGTCTGGCCAAGCAGCAGGTTGTGCTTGTAACTCACCTTAAAGCGGAGCAGGTTGTGACTATAACTCACCTTAAAGCAGACCAGGTTGTGACTATAACTCACCTTAAAGCGGAGCAGGTTGTGACTAGAACTCACCTTAAAGCGGACCACATAGGCTGCGATGAGCACCCCGATGCTCTGCACCAGGTCTCCCAGGGCATGGATGAACGCCGCCCTGACTGCCAGGCTGCCGTGCGCCCGCTGATGCCCGTGCCCATGCCCATGGCCGTGCCCGTGCCCGTGGGCTTGGCTCTGTGCTGGGGTGGGCTGAGGAGGTCCATGGGAGTGGGAGTGGGAGTGAAGGTGTCCCGACTGATTTAAGAGGAATCCCATTCTGTAGCATCAAATAAGGGGTAAAACAAAATCACACAGTTTCACAATTTAAGCCCAACTGGGAAACCCCAACTCCCATTGTCATTTTGACACAGCACTCCACTACAGCACACAAGTGAACACCGCATACAACGAAATTGCATTTATGCCTCACCCGTGCAAGCACATTGTAAGGTGGGCAATGGGCCTTTTTCACATGGCACTAGACACCTTGGATTCAATGCATTCGAAGCAGGTATGAGTTGCATTTGGTGCCAATAGACATAAACAAACAGTATGTCACACAGAAGTGAGTACACACCCCTCACATTTCTTAAGATTTGTAAGTACTGTACAGTATATCTTTATACAGTAGCCAGCGCACAACATGTATAGCCGCTTCAAGATATTGTTCACACAAATAATTTGGAATACATGTGAACAATAAATTCATGCAGCAATTTAAGTTGAACGCTGGCTACTGTTCATTGTTTCAAACTGAAATGTCTTTAAAAGGTACACTGTGCAGGAAATGGTCAAAAAAGGTACTGCAACTATGCTGCTCATTGAAACTGTGTTGCCTATAGCCAAATTTGATCTCTTCATGAAACTTTACTAAGTAATAAACTAATATTTTCTAGTATGGCCCAAGTGCAGTCATTTTTGCAGCTAAAAATGGCTATTTCTGGAAATTCAAAATGGCAGACCATGGAGAAGATCCCCCATTTATGAAAAATGCAATTTTTCCAGTCATAATGAAAACTTAGCATTTAATGGTGGTGGTAAGTATTCATGAAAAAGGTAACCCATTATTAAATGGGTAGCATGAATTCTGGAAATAAACAACTAAAAATCTCACACAGTGTCCCTTTAATGTTGTCCCATGAATAGATATAATTAGAAATCTCCAGAAATGGGAGGCAGTGTTTCCCATACATTGAGGAAACTATGGCGGCCCGCCATAGTTTAAATTTGGCCGCCATAGTTTACGAAAATGTAAAAAAAAATATTTTTTTTTTTTTTTAACGATTTGAATTACGATTTTGAATTTCCTTCGCATTTTCCTCCTGGAGTAAATACATCCTATAGACTCTGTATTGGTTAGATAAGTAGTCCCACGGTAACACAGAATGAGGGGAAAGCATTAGGAAGTGACCGTAAGGGTATTACAGTTGATTCATGTGTGCACACGTGTAAGTAAGGGTTAACGTTCGGCGAGAAGGTCGCTACCGTGGAATAGCAGCACGACAGAGAGAATCTTTAGACCCCGACGCGGAGCGGAGGGGTCTTGTTCTCTCTGAAGTGCTGCTATTCCACAAAGCGACCGACTCGCCGAAAGTTAACCCGCTTATTATATGGATACTTAAATGATTCACACATGGCGGGGACATTTCTTTAGGCCTATTTAATGTGAAGTCTACTATAGTTTTAATGTCAAAAGACATTTGCTGCGCAAAACAAAACAGTGCCGTTGTGGAACACCGCTAACAGCTAGGTAGCCAGGACAACAGGTGTTGTCTATCACAGCAGCTGATTAGAGTCTTGTTGAAAAGTCGCTTTAGCAGTGAAAAGTCTTGTTGCCATTGACAGCGGTCTGTTATAGACCAACCCGTCCGTTATCGAAAAATAACAGACGTGCGAACGTTGGGGAGCCCCATTGAAATGAATGGAGCATTCGACCGATGACGTCACAACCATATAATAACGGGTGAGTAACAGAACATGTGCGCAACCAGGGGCGTAGCACCAAATTTGGGGCCCTAGGAACAACTTCTTTCATGGGCCCCCCTACTCACAACCCCCCAAACAACCCCCCCCTCCACCCCCCCCCCCCCCCCCCCCCCGCGCGCGCGCGAACGCGCGACTGATATTGTCATCCTCCTTGCCTTCCTCAGAAAACCCCTCTAGGCCTATGCTTTCCTTCCCTTCACTTGAATCATCCTCATTTTCAATCATATGATAGCCTATCACAGAACAGACATAATGTCCTTATTTTTCACATCACCAGTTGTGAAAAGTCTGCTATCATATTCATAGGGATGACTTTTAATCACTTCATCACTATGGTGTGAGGGGGAGGAGAGAGACTGGTAAATCTCTCTTCACAATGCATTTAGCCTAATATTTCGTGCAATAAGGAGACATGAGACATTGATATAGAACTGAACTTTCTTCAATATGCATCCCTGAACAGAAACACACGCGCTCGCGCACACATTCATTCACTTGCACTGGCCCGCTGCACGCACCCGCACGTCATTTGTCCGTTAGTTGTTTTTTGGGAGAGCAAGGAATAGAGAATCAGCTGTGATTTACTGGCAGAAGCTTACTATGGAATGTCGCTTAAAATAGGCTGGAACAAAAGTATCGCTGTTTGGATTTGATGCCGTTATTCTCAACCTTCTAAAGTCAGGGCACCCCGAACCTAGTCACATAGAAACCATTATTTATTAGGCTACTGCATAGGCTATAGTTTCAGATTTAAATCGGCCAGTAACTATTTCACAGTAGCCTACCTTAAATAGGGTAATTGTCATGAGCACTCAATGCAGATAGGCTACCTGCTCAGCACGGAGGTAGGTAGGCTACTCTGCCTATCTTTTGTCTTGCGCTTTGCGCAGATTAGAATGGCGTCAGCAGCATTCAAAACGCAGACTGGTGCCCCGTCAAAATCTCGTCATTAATTTACCCTTTAATTTACACTTCAGCTACAACGGACGTTGTCAGATGGCCAGGGAAAGTAACCAGAGATTTCCTATTGAGAGTGTTGAGACCGCAAAATGAAAGCAGAATGACGGTTCAGGACTGACAGCTCGCACCGCCACCTTGACATTGGCAACTGATGAACGTGACGTTGATTAATATCGTTACGAGGACATAATCAATCTGCAAATGTGATGAACCCGATTGAGAAACTGCTTTTCCTCAACATTAGGATATTAGGCTAGCTAAAATATGCTCACCTTCTCTCAAGTTCGCACAATTTGCATCTGCTGTGACAGGGGGCATCTTCACGTTTGTGACATTTTCTTGATTCATTTTACAAATTAGCTTTGCTATTTGGATATTTGAACCAACATCAACCCTATGTTGGTCTTGTGACTTGTTATGAATATATCAAAGACAAATATGGGTTCAATAGACTATCACAATTATAGCCAAAAAATAATAGGCCTAGGCCTATATTTTTTAATCTGATTCCGGCTATCACAGTAGGCCACACGGAATGGGAATGAGATAACCAGTATAGGCCTACTGTAGGCGGTAATTTTGACATTTGGGCTCACCTTTCTTGCAAGAAATCAGCAGCAGTTGCTTCGTCTGGTTTCCCCTGTCTCTCTTGCCTTTCTATTCTTTTTGTGAAAGCCTGGTGTTTTAGACATCTTTCATTGCTAACCGGCTGCTGCGTTTAATGCCTATAATGAAGTGAGTGAGTGTTGATTACGCATATTGTGCAATCAAAAGTCCGCGAGAGGGCGGACTAAACCAATGCGTACTGATTATGGGGGTGTTTGATATATATTGTAGCCTATTTGCAGGCTAGGATATCCAATTTAACAGATGTATTTCCAGAGAACATTGGAATTGCATAAATTACCAACATGTATTGACATTATTGTAAAAAATAATGTTTAAAAAAGCAAAACAAGAAGAACATTTTCCATAGGGGCCCCCCGGTGGGCCCCCCAGGTGGGCTGGGCCCTGAGAATGAGTCTGGGTTTTCCCCCCCTGTTCCACGCCGCTGTGCGCAACTATGCGTTATGACACGCCGATATGCGAGGATCTTCGTCCAAATCGCTAGTCGCATGCATCATCGCTAACTGCGTTTACATCGCGTGCCGCGTGTAAGGGAAATGTTAGTTGTTGATGGAATTCACTTCAATTTGTGCTGTTTCTTGCTTCAGTTGTGGACAAAACGATTGGCCAAACTCACAATAGAAAGCCTTTGATGTGCTACTGTCCCAGAGAGCTGAAAAAACTCTCTCTCTCTCTCTCTCTCTCTCTCTCTCTCTCTCTCTCTCTCTCTCTCTCTCTCTCTCTCTCTCTCTCTCTCTCTCTCTTCTCTCTCTCTCTCTCTCTCTCTCTCTCTCTCTCTCTCTCTCTCTCTCTCTCTCTCTCTCTCTCTCTCATAGTAGCCTACTATTTACCCATAACAAATGGTGAATTTCTGAGCCCTTTTTAATTTGTAGCCTATACCACTGAAGGCATGATAATGCTTCATCATATTTTAGAAATAGGGCCTATGTGCCTTTTATATACCAAATGTTTATCATTTTGAAATTGTTTCAGTTGTTTATGACTTGTGTATGACTGAAATTATCTCTGCATACTATCAGTGCTGCATTGCTTTGTAAAGATAGGCTATTCAACACACTTTAAAAACACACTGAAAAGATACGGCCATAGTAGCCTACTGAAAACATTTTGTTCATAATAATGGTGATTAATAAATGGTGGTCTTAAATTTTCATACTGACATCCTTGAATTTGACTTGGTAGATCACGGCAGACCATCAACTTCAAAAGTAGATCTTTGTTAAAAAAAGGTTGGGCACCCCTGCTATAGAGAGAACCACAAGTGCTTGAAAGACAGGGATCAAAAGCCTAGTCAAGTTGTTGTATGTAGTTAACTTGGGTTTGGGAGCAATATAGAAAACCTTCAGAGAAGGGAAAGTTGGGATGAGTTTACTAACACTCCCTAGGCTTTGTTTTACAGTTGTAATGAGTTTGGTGACAGACCTTCATTGACACAGCAGAGGAGACATAGGGCTGCATATAGAAATTAATGTGTAATCTAATGAATGTGAATATAGATGTAAATATGTAATATGTTGTTCAGCCCTTTTACTGGGAGGGATTTTGAAAAACTGGCCCTGTGACCAGCACCCCTCATGTAGAATGTGTACGCCTACAGATATGTGTGGGGGAAAAGGCATAGCCTACCCTCTAAGACCCTTTTTGTCTATGCGTTAACAATTTCACAGTGCTCTTAAATTCTTATCTCTGCTCCTATTTTGTTTTATTATTGTTTCCCAGACCCCTGCATGAGGGACGAATGAAACTGTGTTGTAAACAGAAATTATTCACTGTACTGCATTTTTTGACAATGACAATGTACTACTATTATACAAGTCATGGGTAAAATCTTATGTAGCCTTATTTCTCAAAATATAAATGGCTGAAATATACTGTAGGCCCAGGCCTACAGTTTCTCCATGCGCCAATGTCATACTGTAGTCATTGTTTTGCCGTTTTGCATTTACGCTGCAAGAATACACCCCCCCCAAAAAAAGGCCCGTGTGAGAAGACACCCCCCCCCCGGACAAAATAAACCCCGGCTGCCCCCATAGTTTCCAAAATTTCTGTGGGAAACACTGGGAGGGGTATGCTCGCTTCTGTGACACACTGCCTGAAACCATTGGTCATGTACTGTATACCTAAAGCGGAACTTGTTTGACGTGTCTAATACTAATGAGTTCAAAGTGATGCATTCGACCAATGTTTAAAACAGGAACTCCTATGTCACGCAAGTAGACTTTTTGGGTACTTTTTGAGTACCAACTTCCCTGGTGGAAATAAACTTTCCACACCTAAGTGTTGTAGCCTAGAAATCCATACGTACTAGAAGTTGAAATTGAAACCTCAGCCTGGTCATAGTCTAACTACGACCCATTGAAACTGAAAACACTTTCTTCCCCGGAGGAAATCTCAAATACACCAGCTTACAGTATGTATGTAAAGTCGTGCTGGGGGGTTTAACAGGGCTGTAACGGTCCACTGGTGTTATTCTTTGCTGCAACGGATTGTAGTGCTATCCTGTTGTGTGCAGAGAGTTTTCAAAAGGCAAGTGTTTTTTTTTTGTTTTTTTTTTAATATATATTTTTTGGGGCTTTTATGCCTTTACTTGACAGGACAGTCAAAGATGGTGACAGGAAGCGAATGGAACAGAGAGACGGGGGAGGATCGGGAAATGACCCCGGCCGAACTCGAACCGGGGTCCCCGTGGGTGGGCATGCAAGCCCAAATGTGGGGGGGCTTAGCGCGGTGTGCCACAGCGCCCCCCTGTTGTCCTTTTTTAAGGTCTCTGTGAGGCTTTTTGTGTTTTGTTTATTTTGTGAACATTATCCCAAATCGACTACCTTTTCTCTCTCTTTGTTTTTCTAGTATGCTTGTCGATGTTCAACTTTTTCACTGTATTGATCCACCACAGCGCAAGAGATTCTTTAGGTATATAGAGATATGCCAATGTAATAGGTTGCTATAGGCACCTAACATGACCAGGTTCCGGTCTGCCTAAAGGGGCGTGTCATAATACTCCTAGCATTGAATAGAACAGTCCTTAGGTCTGCCTAGGTCTGCCTAGAGGGGGATCCCCACCCCGCCCCCCCTCCCCTCCCCCTTGCAATAATAGAACCCGGAAACAATGGGCCAATGGAACCTCTCTCTCTCTACTCTCTCTGACAGCGCCCCAACCAAAAGGGAAGTGTTAATGCAGCCCTGCCCCTGCCCCTGACCTACATGATGTACGGTGGTTAGACCACACAACTCAATGTGAGCTGGCTCATCAAGCCACCTGCCACCTTGCACTGCACTACAAACAGAAACCTACAAGCTACCAGAACAACAATGTCAGAAGGACGTAATGGAAACATACTGTAGGTGCGGGGGCACAGTGACAGATCTATTGCATCAAAGTCCACCAGTTTGTTTTGGAAGTCAGCTCGAAATGTTTGACAACACCTTGATCTTGTGACAATGAAAACAGGTCCTGCACATCTCTTCCACTCTTTAAATTTCTTCCTCCTCTTTCTGATTTTATCCGCTTAGATGTAAAACTAAAAAGCCTTTTGTCCACTGATAAAAAATAGTGCAATAGAGCAATAGTTTCCTAGAACTCTAGAGCGTCAATATTTTTTTGAGATTACAGACATTTCTCAGAGGGATTGTCGTGTGTGCTTATTACTATGTTTAGGGGTGATGCGAATAGTCAGTCATACCCCGTGTCTCAATCCATGCACTTGTGCACTTTGGGCACTATGTTTCAGTGCATAGGGCACTCACGCTGACAATTTCGGTTGAGCCAGTGCACTAAAAGCGCTCGGATGATCCCCTAACAATGGCGAGAAACAGTGCAGTGCAGTGCAGTGCTTGAACAGTAGACGCTGCACGCACTAGGCAGACACCATGTTGACAGCAGAGATGCACCAGATCCTGATTTTTAGGATCCTGTCGGATACCGGATCCACTGCTTAAGATCCTGCCGGATACGGATCCGGATACCGGATCCTACGAAAGGGTTGAAACACATAGCCTACTCACACACGTGGACCCTTTTTATCACGTTGGCTCAAACTATTTTGACTGAAAAGCCTCGGCTACCGGATCCTGGATCCTGGAACCGGATCCGGATCCGGATAGTCTGAAAAACCCTATTATCCTGCCGGATCCGGAACCGGATCTTGGATCCTGTACATCTCTAGTTGACAGTGAAATGGAAGAAAGGTGGCGTTCAATTCAGTTTAAGAGTGTGGTCAACTGTCTCCTAATTCTGTAAGTAATTTTAATGGGACACCAACCTTTTCAAGCCAAGCCAAGTATTGTATGCCTGATTGCTGCCCTTTGGGGTGAAGGAAATGTAAATACAAGCGCGAGACGCTGTGCAATGTAAACAGTAGCCAACCGATATTTTGGCGAGCTAATGCTATGCACAGCCGTCACTTCCAGCGAGGGCACAGTGATGGTGCTCAAACTTTTTTCCACAACACTATGCACTGGAGACCTCAGTGCACTGTGTGCACGATGCACTAACCGTCAGTGCACCGACACAAATACGCGGATTGAGACACAGGGATTGCCATACAATTGAACAGACTGTGCTTAGCTACTATCAGACTGGAATATCGCCAGCATAGACAGCAAAACAATGACATGCAGTGACAGCAATCTTTCTTTAGTGAAGAGGACAATAAAAGCCAGTTCCAAATTGCCAAGTAACAGGATGTTCCCTTCCACTACACCTGTCTGGTATAATAAAACAAGAAGAAGGCATCATGCTATCATACAATAGCATTCGCCAACATAGGTGCTAATTTTAGGTGTGGGTGGTGGGGACGGGAATGGGGACATGCCCATGAACCTAGCTTATCCCCACCACTTTTTCCCCAAACATAATGCAAAAATAGCTAACCAGGACAATTTACCCACAATAATGTCCCCAACCACTTTCAAAGCCAAACCTTCACCTTTGCTCAGCAACCTCAATGCAGGGAAGACGACACAAGAGAGCCAATTAGCAATTGCAAAACAACAGTGTGTTCCCTCACACTAAACCTGACTGTTAACATGAAACCAGGCCTCAGCAGTATTGTACAATATAAACCAGAGGGCTAGCAGTGCAATCTGGGTTGCCAGATGAGACAGAAGATTCACAGCTAAAAACAAATGCTTAAAACCTGCCTGGAAGCACTAAATCCTGCCCAATTTGAGTGTCATTCTATTGATTTCTATGGCCATAAATGTGCAGGAATAACCTACCCAAATGCCCTTTTTTTTACCCATTTTTACCCTCAGACGGCTATCCCAAGCAGCCCAATATGGCGGGAAGTCGCCCAATCTGGCAACACTGAGTGTAATTGGGGGGCCTTGCCTATGACATCATCATGTTAGGGGAGGGGGAGCTGTCTGTCCCTGAAACAAAACGCCTCAACAGGACTTTGGACGGCCCTATTCAGACATTTATGACAAGAGCTGCAGCAGCTCACGAGGCCCTCATTACAGAGATGGCACTCACACAGGCCCTGCTTTTGTGTTTGCGTTTAGTGTGTGTGTGTGTGTGTGTGTGTGTGTGTGTGTGTGTGTGTGTGTGAGAGAGTCTTCTGTCTGTCTGTGTGCAGGGGGTGGCCGGCCTATGTTTGTGTGTGTGTGTGTGTGTGTGTGTGTGTGTGTGTGTGTGTGTGTGTGTGTGTGTGTGTGTGTGTGTGTGTGTATTTATCTGTCTTGTGTCTGTCTGTGTATAGGGGTGGCCAGCCCGCCTGTCTGTCTGTCTGTCTGTCTGTCTGTCTGTCTTTTGTGTGTATGTGTGTGTGTGTGTGTATGTGTGTGTGTAAGATAAGATAAGATAAGATGAGATAAGATAAGATAAGATAAGATCATTCTTTATTGTCTCTACAAGAGAGAAATTTTGCTTGGACATGAGCGTGTGATGTAATACCAAAAAGAAAACAGTACAGTAAACAGACAAATAATACACATGTACACTAAACAAGGAAACATGCAACATGTAAACAGACAGCTGTTTGTGAGTGTGTGGGTGGATCTCAAATGGCACACTTGTGCACTTCGGGCACTATGTTTCAGTGCGTAACTAATACGGCATACGCACTGAAACATGAACACTAAAGTGCACAAGTGCACCATTTGAGATTCAGCCTGTGCCTGTGTGTCTGTCTGTGTGTGTCTGTGTTACATTAAATGCATTGTCTGGTGTGTGTGTGTGTGTGTTACATTAAATGCATTGTCTGGTGTGTGTGTGTGTGTGTGTGTGTGTGTGTGTGTGTTACATTAAATGCATTGTCTGGTGTGTGTGTGTGTGTGTGTTACATTAAATGCATTGTCTGGTGTGTGTGTGTGTGCGTGTTACATTAAAGGGACAGTTTGGTCAATTTCAACATGCAGTTGTATTGCTCACGCTACCCTTGACTTGTCAGTACCTGGTGATGTCACATTTTTCGGCTCAGCCCTTTCCGAGATATGAGCAATTCTATTGGGGGCAGCGTTTGTTAAAATTTTTAAAAAAATGTACATAGGCCTACTCCAAATATTTTCCCAAAAGGTACTGCTGTTTGCTAGTTGTCTGCTGATGTTTTATAACCTTTTGGATGTTTTTGGGAATAAATAAAAATGTTTTTTTGAAATGTAAACAAAGAGCTGCCCCCATTACAATGACCAGGATCTCGGAAACGGCTGAAGAAGAAGAAAAAAAATCTCAGGCACTGACAAGTCCAGGGTAGTGTGAGCATTACAACAGCATGTTGAAATTGACCAAACTGTCCCTTTAAATGCATTGTCTGGTGTGTGTGTGTGTGCGTGTGCGTGTGTGTGTGAGAGAGAGATATTTGTCTGTCTGCTGGGCATTATTTGGTGCTTACATCAAATTGACGGCGACTCCCACTGCAGCGGTGATGAGCATGACGTCCCCGTCGATGCTGAAGTCCTGGTGAACGGTCCGCTGCACGGCTTCATTCAGCAGCACCCCAGTCAGGATATAGATGAGCAGCACACTGACCCCAGCAGACACCACCTCTGAAATCACAACCACGGACACAGAGATTCTTTAAGTATAGAGATATGCCAACATAATAGGTTTCTATGGGCACCTAACGCGACCAGATTCCGGTCTGCCTAAAGGGCCGTGTCATAATGCTCCTACAATGAATAGAACAGTCCTTAGGTCTGCCTAGGTCTGCCTAAGGGGGGCCATAATAGAACCAGGAAACAATGGGCCAATGGAACCTCTCTCTCTCTACTCTCTCTGACGTAAAGGCTGTGAAGGTTCTCCATGTCTAACTGTTTAAATCAGGGGTGTCAAACTCAAATTGACAGAGGGCCAAAATCAAAATCTGGAACGAATTCGCGGGCCGAACTCAACAATTATTTTTACAAATGGACTAAAATTGTGCATGCATGCATGCACTTCATACTCGTAGTTAAATTGTGCATACAGTCTTTCCCATCATATTTGTTAGTTAAAATGTATCTGCACATCCTGTGACACAGCAAATTCCATGTTCAAGTCATGTTACGCTATACATTAATGGTGTATGTGGGCCAACTGTAATACACATTTGAAATGATCTCGCGGGCGAAATAAAATGGTTCCGCGGGCCAAATTTGGCGCCCGGGCCTGAGTTTGACATCCCTGGTTTAAATCACTTGAGTTTTTCTTTTACTTCAGACATGTAAAAGTTTTGTCCTTTACCTGACATATGCCGACGATATAACTTCCGTCTTCATCAGAGGGTCAATGGCAGGGTTGCCAGATGAGGCTGATGATTTCCAGCCCAAAAACTGCTCAAAACCCGCCAAGAAGCACAAAATCCCGCCCAATTCTATTGATTTCTATGGCAAAAATTGGGCGGGTTTTTCCAGCTAAATGCAATTTTTACCCGCACACGACCATCCTAAGCAGCCCAATTGGGCGGGAAACAGCCCAATCTGGCAACACTGGACACTGGGATGTTGATGTGTGACGTGCTGATGAAAACGACGGAAGTTATACCCTCGAAACATGTCAGGTAAAAGATCAGACTTTTACATGTCTGAGGTAAAAGAAAAACTCCAGTGATGCGAAGGTTCTCATTCATACAGAGGTTGTGTAATCCAAAGAAGACGCGTTAAGTCAAGTCAAGTTCCAAAATGAAGCCCAGCTCCTTCTAACTGAACTCCTTTGGAATGCAAGGAGAGGAGTGAAAACAATGGACTGCCTGGCACAATGCATACAAGCAGTGAGACCTGAGAGAGTAGATAGACAGAGGTTACATTGGCCCATTGTTTCAGGGTTCTATTATTGCAAGGGGGAGAGGGGGAAATCCCCCTTTAGGCAGACCTAGGCAGACCTAAGGACTGTTCTATTCAATGCTAGGAGCATTATGACACGCCCCTTTAGGCAGACCGGAACCTGGCCACGTTAGGTGCCTATAGAAACCTATTACAATGGCATATCTCTATATACTTAAAGAATCTCTGGTGAGACATAATGAAGTAACCACAGCTCATGCACCACACGCAAGGTCCTTATCTGACAAAACACACAGCGTTTTTGTTTTCTTTAGAGGTCGTTAGAGGCCGGAGCTAGTCAAAGTCAAGGTCAAAGTCAGTTTTATTGACCATTTCCTCACATGCACTGGAAATGCAAAGGAATTGAAATGACGCCGCTCACTCTCATGCAAAGACAGAGACAGGAAATATACTGTACATTTAAAAGGTGCACTGTGCAGGAAATGGTCAAGCAACCATGCTGCTCATTGAAACTGGGTTGCCTATTGCCAAATTTGATCTTTTCATTAAAGTTAACTAAATAATCAACTAGTATTTTCTAGTACTGCCCAAGTACAGTCATTTTTGCAGCTAAAAATGTCTATTTCTAAGAAATCAAAATGGCGTACCATGGAGAAGATCCCCCTTTTCATGTATGAAAAGTGCAATTTTCCCAGTCATAATGAATACATGGGTCAAAGACGAAACAGGGTTTTCAGGACTCCAAAAAATAAAACTGTTCCCGGACACCGTTCTTAAACTTTTTTGGGTACATTGGAGTGTAGAGTGATTAAGTTTATTATTTTCTGTTCAGAAAATAGGAGGAGCATGCATTTTTACCCCATTTTTACCCATAAAATGTCATTCAGTGTAATACGGTGTGTAACAGTTGATAATACAAAAAACATATAGATGACGTTAAAAAACTGAAATAAGCTACATAACATAGTAAAGGGCTATATTTAAGGTCTTCATCAAACCTAAACATTTCTAGTAAAAGGCATTTGCAAATAGTTTTTGCAGTGTTTGTAGTCTTTCACCAAGTGCATTTCACCCATTTGGCTTTAAGAAGTTTTTCCACGGAAGAGAAAATCAGTTTAAAATACACAATTATTCATTTGTTGTATGCCCCCGCATGTGTTGTGCTAAACAAATAAGTTTTGTAAGAATTTGACTTTATTTTCACATAAAAATGTGCATTTCACTGAATGACCACAACTATTACACTGAATGATGCCTTGGCAAAAAAGCCTATATAAACAGCTACTTTTCATTGCTATCATATTGTTACCATCATACTACAGTACTCAACGTCCTGAACGAGTGACAACAGAAATAGATGCTGTCAAATAATTGGTATTTTACTTAATATTGGGGCATTAAAACGTGTTTTGAAGAACTTCCAAGACCACAAGCTTAGAGGTAGGCTACTACTTAGGCCTAAAACAATAAAAAAGAAAATGTTGTCTGTTGACCTGCATATTTCGGGGATCTCGATTAGGGTGTTCTGATAATTCATGTACAACTTCCAAAATCCCAGAATCTACCCAGTAATATGGTTGCTACATGGTAATAACAAGGTTGTAATGGAAATAACAATAAAAGTCATAATTTCAAGTAGTATCATCATATTATTGTATCTTATAGTAATATTGCAACTTATATTGCCGTTTGGATTCTTAATATACAACTATGAACTGATTACACTGAATGAAATGGCCCGTACACTGCATGTCACTGAATGACATCTCTTACACTGAAGGACGACCAAATACTTTTCACCTTATTTTTACCTTTTTACAAGCACACAGTTAGTCACCTACATGAAACAATGATTTTGATCTACAATGTTTACTATGTCTATTTAGAAAATATGCTTGTTTGGATGAATATCTGAGTATAAAAGTATTTTTTGACATTTCACTGAATGACATCTGTTTTTGTGGACGCTGTTACCACAAGATAAAAATACAGAATTTTCGACTATTGAAGAACAAGACTCTTCCTTTGCATCATCACTTAAGGGGTCCCTAGGGGTCCTTTTGATGATGTCACATATTGTTGTGTGACTATCACTTTTTATTATGATTTAAAAGCACCATGTTGATCTTATTACACTGAATGATATCTAAGGAATTGAAAATCCGGACAAAAGTCCCCAGATGATTTGAATATCAAAACAAAATGGTAATGAAACGTGCTTCTAATACAATAACAAGAACACTTCTAGAATTATGCCCAGAGAGTGAAAATATATTTTTTTCATCATTTTGCATAATTATTCAAGGATGTATTGATGATTTTTAAGTTCGGACCATTACACTGAATGACATTTTTGCACTTTATGAGATTATTTCACACATACATTGACAATTATTTTTCTTTAAATGTTACTGAAATGAGAAAACAGACTATGCTGTTTATCAGCATAACATTCAAAATTCATTAATTTACTTTTTTGATAGTTAAATGAGTGCGGAACAAAAAAAATGCACGTCTCGTCTTTGACCCACATAGAATTTGATGGTGGTGGTAAGTATTCATAAAAAGGTAACATTAGTGAATGGATAGCATTAATTCTGGAAATAAACAACTAAAAATCTCACACAGTGCACCATTACAGTAGCCTGGTCCTGACCATCCCATACTACTACCAGTATACAGCAGTGGAGCCAATCCTTTGGCGGAAGTACGTAGGATTGGTAGCGAGACTACCATTACAGTGCAAGACAGGATAACATATAGTGGTATAACAGTGAGTCATCGTCATACCTAAGCGATGGTATCCGAAGGTGAACCTGTTGGATGGGGGCTTTGTGGACAACCACAAGGCCAGCAAAGACACAACGATGCCAACCAGATCCGTCAGCATATGAAGGGCATCGCTCATGATCGCAAGGCTATTGGCGACATAACCACCTGTGGGGAAAAATGTCATAAGTTGTAGCAGTCTGACAAAGTAATCTGCATGACAAGAAATTTCACTGAGCATTGAGCAAAGAAGTGTTGCTTAGCATTCTGTTTCAGTATTCTGAGCACAATATAAAATCACAGCAGTCTTTCCATGTCTCCTCTAGAAACTAAAGAAATACACAGTCAGGAACAAATCAATAAGGGTAAACAAATATTAAGTGTCTCATAGGCTATCCATCCTGGAGCGCCATCATCAGCTCTCATGGAGGCCGGAGAATGACTGGCTTATTACAAAGGGTAAAACTGTATTCAAATGCAGTTGTTGATGTTGCCATTCTCGTTAGTAGTATTAATACTGTGTGGCCTTCCATAAGAGAAGCAGTCAGTGCACCATTTCATATGTCAACTCAAGATACCCTCAGCACAACAAATCCGTGACACTGCTGTGAACATAAGGGCACACCAAAAAAACAAGTAAATGCAGTTTAGCACCAATCAGGTATGCTGGTTACACGTGCAGTCCCACGAGACTCTAGATTGTAGAACTATGCACAAAGAAGGGCCCCGCATGTAGATTAATCACTGCACGAGCTACAAGCCACTCTGCAGCATTTTCTTACCGACAAGCTCTCCAATCATGAAGAGAAAGTACAAAACTGCGGCACAGACGAGTTTCTTCATCACCCTCCGTTGTTTGAGCCGTTCTCTTCTCTTCAAACAGTTCTCACAAGGGTCCATATTTACACCTGGGCTCCCGAGACTTGAGTCGAGGAGCGAGTCATCATCGTCCGCAACGATGGTGTTGACGACGGGCGCTCCGTTGGAAGGAGCACCGGCCGAATAATCGTCCATCTCACCAGACACGACGACCTTCAGTTTGTTGAATTTGGGAGTGTCATCGTCTCCCAGGTCGTCAGAAAAATCGAACGGAGCGGTGTCACTGAGATCCCAGTCCTCTCGCTCCTTCCTAAAGGCAGACTTCATCCTCGCCATGAAGTTTGCGCCCGACATGGTGAAGCCGTCGACTTATCACAATAAATAAATAAATAAGGAAATAAATATGAAAATAATATCAAAATACCTCAGCTAGGTGTGTTTACTCCAATTCACACCTCGCTTGAAAAGAAAAAAGAAGCAAGAGGAGGTAAAATAGAATTTGCGAGTTCAGCAGAAACAGAGTTCATCTGTCAATATCACGACCAGGCCCATCGTGTTCTTGAAATACCTGTGTAAAGAAGAAACCACAAGTAATATCAGAGTATGACACATTTGGCAATATGTGTTCGAGTATCAATTATGGCCTCTAACAGTTCACGTCAAGGAATTTAGGATGCTGCTAACCGCTAGTTGCGCAAGACACCAGCAGATGATTAAACGCCGACTTAGGGTGTTGTTCCAAGGGTTACTGGTAAATCTCACTATCATATCAAGCCAATGTTATTTATTTGTTACGTTTAAGCAATCTCCGAACAATGATCCTGTGGTTGTAATGGTGTCAGTCTCGCCCTAATGTCAGTCTTGTCATTTATATGGTCCTTTTCCACTAGCTAACAGTAGGCTATCTTAGCATTTCCATTTACTCACCTTTGGCAGAATCGGATACTGTAAACGGGAAGGCAAAAGTAAAATCCGTGACTCAGTCATATTTTTGTTGCAACGGCCATTGTTTAAATGTGAGAACAGACAACAGTATTTAGAAAGCTAGCTTGGCACGGCACAGACGTACCGTTAGCTTGTTGTTTACCTCTACAACACAAGCAGAACTACCACTGACACTGCCCCTACTGCCCGTAGGCGAGTTTGCGAAACATAGGACGATATATAGCCCAACCGCGTTTGGCGTCTCCAATTGGCTACAACTGCTCCCTTGTTCCTCCCCTCTGATGGCTTTCATTTGACAGCAAGAATGTCAACTCTCGCTCAAAGCAGGCTTGCAGAACATTCGTGTACAAATAATTTGGCCGATCTCTTGAAACAGACACTAAAAGTAGGGTAACAAACAAAAAGTAGGCTACCCAAACCATTTACGATGCAGTAGGCCTACACAAATGCCGTGTCGTATTTCATTTTAGCGTGGTTTGGCATATCTCTTGAAACAGATGTGCCAACTCTAACAAACATAGCCTGCCCAACGATGCAGTGAGCTCCAGTATTTGATTTCATTTTTATTTACATAGCCTAATAAATGAAAGCGTCAGCTAAATGCAATGTAATGTAGCCTAATCCTAACTGCATAAACTCCTGTGTTTATACAAATGCCGTATCATGTCATTTTATTATGGTTTGGCTCATCTCTTGAAACAGATGACACTAAAAAGCATAAACAAAAGCAGGCCTAGCCAACGATGCAATACAAATGACGTTTCTTACAATTTCATTTTATTCACATTATCCAGGTGATCTGTCCACAGAGTCCATGGCATAGCCTATGTGGTGGCAAATGTAGGATTTAGGGCCTACCTTCTATTCATTATGTCGGTATAGGCCTATCCATCTGGTGGTCATATTAGGAACTGCATTCTGCATATCAATTCATCCGCACTTCTGTAGATCTAACATTAACACATGGATACTTTGATAAGGTCTGTAATGAAACACTGAAATTGCGGTGATAGTTTTCTGTTGTCTAAGTACCTCAGTTTTAACCAACTTTGCCTGTGACCTGACAAAAAATAGGTGGTGTCATGATGACAGACAAGACATATTGGATGTTTTTCAAGGTGTCTATTTTGGCAAGTGGCAATGTTTAATTTTCTCCCGTTTTTCTGAGACCATATGGACTTATGAAACTTTGTCACAGAAAACAATATCCTGTGGTGTGACATCACATTTTTGGGTAATTCTGTGGATAATTAGGCCTATCTATTGTTGAAGCTCCAGCTGTTCTTAAATTGTGACTTCAGACCCTTAAGAAGCCAATAGCAAGGGTGGATTTTAGTTTTTTCTCTCAGAGTTCTTCAATCAATCAATTACGTTTTGCTACCACAAGATGTATTAGTTTTGTAGTCCTTTGGTGTGACAGCCATAAAATACATTTTGACAATACTGTATATTTTTTATATTTTTTTCTTATGTTTATGTATGCAAATGCATCTTACAAAAGGTGAAATTGTATTTCAGTTGGCAACGACATGGCTTTAAATGAACTCAAAAGCTCAAAAGTCCTATGGTTTAGGCTACATTACATTGCATTTAGCTGACGCTTTCATTTATTAGGCTATGTAAATAAAATGAAATCCCTACTGGAGCTCACTGCATCGTTGAGTAGGCTATGGCTACGTTTGTTTGACTTGGCACATCTGTTTCAAGAGATATGCCAAACCACGCTAAAATGAAATACGACACAGCATTTTTGTAGGCCTACTGCATCGTAAATGGTTTGGGTAGCCTACTTTTTGTTTGTTACCCTACTTTTAGTGTCTGTTTCAAGAGATCGGCCAAATTATTTGTACACGAATGTTCTGCAAGCCTGCTTTGAGCGAGAGTTGACATTCTTGCTGTGAAATGAAAGCCATCAGAGGGGAGGAACAAGGGAGCCGTTGTAGCCAATCGGAGACGCCAAACGCGGTTGGGCGCAATATCGTCCTATGTTTCGCAAACTCGCTGCCCGTAGACAGCAAGTTTGGTTATGTGGTCACATGGTCGAAATCACATGATATGTTCTTACAGAGGAATGTAGTAGCTAGTCAGATCACGGAACAACGTGTGGAATTCCCTTATGATTGGGCGATACAAGGCTTAATATGACAAAGAGGTGATGTTTCGGTAATGTTTTGTCATTCTACAGTGTAGGGACAAGCGCATCTTTTGTTAACCGATGGATTTGGGATCTAGCTTGATCTAACTGCTCGAAGGCAATGTAGTCAACGATTAGCTCGGGAACTCATCGATTCTCAGCTCTTCTGCTAGTTAATCCGTCTATTGATCCATTATCCAGTGAACTGCTGATGTCAGTTGACACAGTTATTTACCTGCACTGACACATGATGGAACCAGCGGACACAGAGTCTGCACCCCAACCGGAGTCACCCCAGCATCAAGGTCTGTGTTTCTGTATGACCTGCTGTCACTAGCCAGTAGGCATGTGCAGTTGACGACTACAGCAGTTACCATAGGCAATTATAGACACTTAACCGAATGCACTCCCTCTAAAAGTAAAATACTACTGTCTGCATAATACTCACACACTTCAATAAAGCCGCATTACATTCGCTCTGTTTGCAGATTCATGCATGGGTTGCACGAAGTTTTCTCAGGTGACATCTCTTTGTTTACAGTCATACACACCCTCATCACTACTGTAATCTATCATGCTCATTTTTCCAGAGGAGGACATGGTGACGGAAGAACCAACACCTCTGGAGGATATTGTTCTCATCAATGACCAGACCATTGAGAAGTTGACACATGGGCTTATGGCCCATTACCTACCAGACCTTCAAGATTCCAAGCAGGCACTTCAGGAACTGACGTATGTAATGGATAGGGAATGTCATAGGCTACCAATGTTTAGGGCACATGCATCTGTGTTCTATTCTTTTACACTCTCCAGTGCACAGGAGTCATGGACTGGAAACTAAATAGCATAACAATAGTAATGATAACAATCATTCCTTTGTATTGGTCTCATGACAGGTGCAGCTTATTGAGTGAATTTCGCCATAAGCTTACTTACACAACAAGTATTTCAATTGTCAAGAAGTCAAGCTGAAAGCTGAAGTCCATGTCGTGCCAAAAAGTGAGTGCCTGCCAGAACACGAGTGCCCTCATTGAAACCAATGACATTTTTTGAGAGAAAATTATACAATTTCTTGCAGAATGAATTACATAATTTATGAACTAAAAATATGCTTATGAAACATTACTCGTCCTGCACTTAATATGAGCTATTTGAATGAAACTGTAACATTTGTTATGACAATTCTTCGATTCTTTCATGGAAATAATACTGAAATTGTAACCAGTTCTTTGTAATACTTCCAGAAGGAATGTAGATGCTTTATTGATAGGCTTTCCATCTTAAATTGTGTCAGATTTATCTGCAAAAATGGGTAAAAACTATCTGAAAAAATGGTCATCGGTTTCCATTGGTTTCAATGAGGGCACTCGTGTTTTGGCAGGCACTCGCTTTTCGGCACGACATTTTGTGCCAACAGGAGCTTGCCAGTATAAGCTAACAAAGTATTACATCTTACATAGCCCTTCATTTTCATAAAGGTTTTTTTACCTTTATAATGACAGAGATCGCAAAGAGAGTAGGATGTGGGCGAGAGATGCGGTAGGGTTGGGATGTGATCTGACCAGGGCTCGAACCTGGGTCCCCATGAGTATGCAAGCCCATTTATGGAAAGGGACATTAGTGTGCTGTGCCTCAGCACCCCTAAGCCTGTGATTTCCAGTTGGTGTCCATGGCTCTCACATTGCATTGTTGACATCTTGGCAAAGAGTTATAGCAGAGAGAGTAGATAAGAGAGAGGTTCCGCTGGCCCATTGTTTCCGGGTTCTACTGTCGCAAGGGGGAGGGAGGGAAAATCCCCCTTTAGGCAGACCTAAGGACTGTTCTATTCATTGTAGGAGCATTATGACACGCCTCTTAAGGCAGACCGGAACCTGGTCACGTTAGCTGCCCATAGAAACCTATTATGTTGGCATATCTCTATACTTAAAGAATCTCTGGTTATAGTATGGTGTCTTCATCCAAATGGTTATTGCCAGGGAACGCAGCCTTGCTAGCTTATTAGCCTGGAGCAGACCCTGAGGTGCTGGATGGATAGCTATGTTGCTCCTGATGCTTGTCATTATGATTTTCACCGGGAGTTATTACTTCAGGAGTTGTTGGTCCAAGTAGTAGGTGTTGCAATACGTCACATCAGTCCTTTGTCACATCAGTCCTTTGTCACATCAGTCCTTTGCATGACGCATGGTGCTTGGTGAGGAGCAAGTATTTCCCCTGATGGCTCCAACTAAACTAGCCAGGCTCATTGACGGAGGAGGAGGAGGAGGAGGAGGAGGAGGAGGAGGACGACAACCATAACCGTAGTTATGGCAACTCCCATCCTCACAATCTATTTTACGTGTCACTCATCTATGGTCTTCCACCCCTGGATCCAGCTAGTCTGTATAATTGACTGATTGACAAGGGGTTTAGTGACAGAAGCATTTTTTTAAAATGCACTCTGTATGGATGTGCATATGAGGGATCTGGGCAGAAATTTCAAACTGTCTAAACACACTAACGGTATGTTGATGAGGCACTGGTATGCAGTGAATATGAAAAAGCCATGTACGGTTGTTTATGTATTTAATACAATTTTGACCTCCGGTCCCACTGCATTGAGTCTCACGTCTGATTTATTATGAAAGGCAGGACTGATTGTGAATATATAAATGTTTTTTTGTTTGTTTATAAACATGGTGTTGTGAGGAGGGGCAAGACACTGGCAGCCAACCATGTGAGCTAATTTTTGACAGACAGTGGTTTCCAACAATCAGAGGATGAGTTGTGCACAGCCAGGGGAAAACAAGAATAGACAACCCATGTACTGGGAGGAAAAGGCAAATATATTGTGAAAGGCCTCGGGTGCTTATAGCATCACTCTGTGTGTGATGCTTTGCTGTGATGCAGGGCAGGGCAGACCAGTCGGGGCATGCACTCAACCTGTTAACCGGTTACTTAACCTGTACACCGGACCTGCTTTTCCAGTTTATTATGCAGACGTAAGGGCCTACTTGTTAAAGGGACACTGTGTGAGATTTTTAGTTGTTTATTTCCAGAATTCATGCTGCCCATTCACTAATGTTACATTTTTCATAAATACTTACCACCAGCATCAAATTCTAAGTATTCAATAGCACTTTTCATACATGAAAAGGGGGATCTTCTCCATGGTCCACCATTTTGAATTTCCAAAAAGAGCCATTTTTATCTGTAAAAATGACTCTACCTGGACCATACTAGAAAATATTTGTTTATTACTTAGAAAACTTGCATGTAAAGATCAAATTTGGCAATAAGCAGCCCAGTTTCAATGAGCATTTCCTGCACAGTGTCCCTTTAAAGCACTTTGATCGGCATGATTGTATGTACTTTTATACACAAACATGGTCGTCGTTGTTGAAGATGATGATGATGTTGTTGATGATGATATTATTTGTAGACAACAAAAGACAACCAAAGAACTGATGGATTTGAGGTGATAGAGGAACATCAGTTGTTGAGAGTAAAAGTTCAGCACACTTACTGGCCTGTGAACGGGAGCAGGTCGTTCCTTACTGACCAGTCAATCATCTCAGACAGTCTCCCCGCTACCCCAAGGCTAGTACATGAACCAGACCGGGCTGTGTTTCCCAAAAACTCTTAAGAAGTACTTAAGCCTAAGTAGTTCTTCAGTATGAGGTTCCCCCTCTAGGTAATATATCAGAAATAGGTCTCACATCATCACTAAAAGTTTATACATACATTAAAGGGCAACTCCTGCCAATTTCAATGTGCTGATGTATTGCTCACGCTACCCTTGACTTGTCAGTACCCGGTGACGCCGCAATTTTTGTCCCAGCCCTTTCCGAGATATGAGCTATTCTAATGGGGGCAACTTTTGTTTACATTTTTAAAAAATGAGCATAGGCCTACTCCAAATATTTTCCCAAAAGGTATCGCTGTTTGCTAGCTGTCTGCTGATGTTGCATAACCTTTTGGATGTTTTTGGGAATAAATTAAAATGTTTTTTTGAAATGTAAACAAAAGTTGCCCCCATTAGAATAGCTCATATCTCGGAAAGGGCTGAGCCAAAAAATGCGGCGTCACCAGGTACCGACAAGTCAAGGGTAGCATGAGCAATACAACAGCACATTGAAATTGGCAGGAGTTGCCCTTTAATGTACCTCCCACGTGCACTTAACACAAGCATTTTATTTGTATGCTGGCCAATAAAATGATTGTATGTATGAACTTTTAGTGAAGGGGGCACCTCATACTTAACCCATTTTGACCGGAAGATGCACATGTGTTGTTTTACCTTTCACGCCGGGTCACGCATCTGTGCGTTTTTACCATTAACGCCAGGAGCGATGTTCATACATTTACAACAATACAGCAATTTAAAATTGTTCAGCAAGTTTTATATTGCCATAGTGCCTGAAATGCACATTGTGGAGGTAGATGAGGGTGTGTGAATCATGTGACTAACAAAATCTTTCCTGGTTGGTTTAAATACATATATAACATAGGAAGAGTTCAGAAATCAACATTTGGTGGAATAACCATGGATTTTATTCACAGCTTTCATGCATCTTGGCATACCATACTCTCACATTGTGGAAAAAAATCAGTTTCAAAAATGCAAGTTTTTGAGCTTTGTTTGATGGCTTGTGACCAACCCTCTTCCTCTTGATCTCATTTCAGAAGTTTTCAGTGGGAATCAGACCTGGAGATTGGGTCTTGATCTGGTCGTCCATCCACACACTAATTGACTAAGGCATTTTAAAAAATATAGGGCTTGTTTGCCTTTATGTTATAGGACAGATGTAGATGGTGACAGCGAGTGAGAGAGAGAGAGAGACGGTCGGCAAATAATCCGGGCCGGATTCAACCCGGGTCGCCAGCGTAGCAAGCCAGTGCCCCACTGTTAGGCCACGGCAGGGCCAGACTAGGGCATTTTTACATTGTCATCGTGCTTCATAAGGGTTTTACAGACTAGCACGGTTCCACTGAGGCATGTCTCCACCTTTTTTTGTTTTTTACTTTGACTAAAATCAACAGTCCTTCTTAAAAGCTGCTTTTAATACCTGGCAACTAAACATAACCATTGCGAGGGACTAGATAGAAGTAGTGTAGTAGTGTCAACCTTCATTTATGAAGCCTAGAACCAAAACCGGTTCCAATGTACAGTAAAAGCGGCCATACATATGCATGGAGGTTGACGGAACTTGTTTGGTACGTGTTTACATTGGCAAGGTCCTTCACCTGGGCCGTTGGTGGAGTGAGCTGCCACTGGGAGTGGCCGCGACAACACTGAGTATCTCTGTGTCTTTCGCAAACACGCCATGGTTAACAACATGAACTGAGAGTCCTCATCAAAATGACAACAGTAACTTATTATATGAACTCAAATGTAGGGGTGGGTTGTATAGGCAAAAAATGTACATACCCTAAGCTGCGTGGCCTGGTGCATCCTGCTGCAAAAGATAATCCTCAGAGTTGGGGGGCATTGTCAGAGTAGAGAGATGCAAGTCTTCTTCCAAGATAAAGTCGTATGTGGCTTCAGTAACGCAACCTTAGCAAAGACAAAAACCTTAGCAAAGACAATTCCAGTCTTGCTTACGGACCCTCAGATCATCTCTTATTCTCTATCAAATTTCACAGCAGGTACAAAACACTGTGGGCTGTAGACCTCTTCAGGTCTTTATGTAACCATTAGATGACCAGGAGTTGCATTGGATGTGAAATTTGGCCAAGGATTGGTGATGTGACGGTGCTTTGGCGAGTATAGAATTGGGCGAGTTCGTCTTTGTGAATTACTTGCTTCCTTCTGTTCTGACAAAACCCACAAACTCTGAAAACTGTTTTTTTTAAAGCATGGCTATGCTCCAAGCCACACTTGGTCAGCTTGGTCAATCAAGGTGTGGATCTGATGGAGGACCACCAGATCAATACCATGACCATATCAATGGCCAGTACCAAAGCCCAGGCCTGAGCACCATTGAAAACCTCTGGAATGTAGGGTGCGCTGTGGCGCAGTGCGCTAAGCCCCCCACATTTGGGCTTGCATGCCCACCCACGGGGACCCTGGTTTGAGTCCGGCCGGGGTCATTTCCCGATCCTCCCCTGTCTCTCTGTCCCATTCGCTTCCTGTCACCATCTTCGACTGTCCTGTCAAATAAAGGCATAAAAGCGCCTAAAAAATATATATATTTTTAAAAGAAAATCACTGGAATGTGATCAAGACAAAGAGGGATGGTCACAAGCCATCAACCCAAACTCAGCAACTTGAATTCTTGCACCAGGCCCGCAAGAACAGGAATCCAAGAACCATGTGAAAGACTGGTGAAAAGCATCCCAAAACTCACGAAAGATGTGATTAAAAATCAGCCATATTCCGCAAAAAAAATATTTCTGAACCCTTCCTGAGTTAAAACATTACTATTAGGTTGTTTTAAAATAGATATCTGGTAACAGGGAATGACGCATACAGAAACATTGAAAAGCGCATTGAAAATATTGAGGGAAAAAAATACATTGGCTGTACAGAAAACTGCTGGACAGAAAACACATGCCTATAAGTAGTAAAATCAGGGGAAAAAACGGATTGGTCTCTTTTATAATTTCCGGAGCTGTATAGAGCGGATATTCACGCCCCAGAAACAGGTTTTGTCAGGCAGCAGCCATTCAGGGTGTTGCAGACTCTGCAGTAGAGCTTGTGGCTTTGTATAACAATGCACCAAGTATAGTTTATGGAGTAAATTTGCTTGATTTGGATTTCCCCTTCCCTTTCTCTTTGTGCTGCTCTGCACTGTGAGTCATTCATTTCCTGCTGAGTATGACTATAGAAACACCCACTCTCATACAAATGAGGAAGAGACTTGTCATCCCATATGATTCTTGCTACCCACACATAACCGGAAGTGCTGCAACTTTGTGTTTGGCCACTGGGGGGAGCCAAAGTGCCATGAGTTGTTAGACACACAGCAAGTCCAAGCACAGTACAGCAATTTTCATCTTTGTCGCCCTACAGGCTGGGGGTGGAATGGTTCCTCATAGACAGGGTCCACACTGCTGAACTTGATGAACTTATAGTAGTCATAACCCGGAAAGGGCAGCATAGTTGACTAACTACTGGCTTGACTTCGGGCATGTTATTTGAAGCTTGAAAATACGCTATGTCTTGCTGTTCTCTTTTTCAACAGATATTGCTTTTAAACTCAATGTTTGTGCTGTGTACTGTATGTACAGGCAGCATAGATCAACTAAGCACCCTCAAAAGCCAAACACCCATCAGATGTGTTTTTTTCTTTATAATAGACATATAGGCCCTTTAATGTAAACGTTAAGTCCAGCTGATTATATGTACAGCAACAGGTGAGACCTTTTAACCACTTGCGGCACGACTTCCACTTTTGACCCCTGGGGGTGTCCGGTTGCTTGGAGTTTCCCCCTGGCACCTTCCACTGCTAACAGGACACCTGTGGTGGTGTGGGGCGACTCTCTGGGGGCTCTCAGAAGCTACCGACCGGAATGTCTTGTGTGAATTCTTACTACTCCAATACGTTCCACTGTAGTATCCCATGCACGTAAAGCGAAACTCGTAAGATGTTTGTTTGTTTTTCTGGGATTTGGATAGTGAGCCTTTAACATGACTCCATCAGCAGGCCACTCCAATACGTTCCACTGTAGTATCCCATGCACGTAAAGCGAAACTCGTAAGATGTTTGTTTGTTTTTCTGGGATTTGGATAGTGAGCCTTTAACATGACTCCATCAGCAGGCCACTCCAATACGTTCCACTGTAGTAACCCATGTAAAGCAAAACTCGTTAGCTGTTTGTCTATTTATTCTTCTGGGATTTGGATAGCGAGCCTTTAACATGGCTCCATCAGCAGGAGCCTATACTATAAAGCTGGTTCAGGAAAGTTAAGGTTAAGTTAAGAGGTAAATCACCTAATAGAAGACCCTGGAGTCCACATTGTCTTTAGAAAAGGTCTTGTATTAGATGATTTACCTTCTAACTTAACCTTAACTTATCCTGAACCAGCTTTGTACTCTGATGGCAAAAGGCAGCCAGCTTCTCGTGGGAGTCACTCAGGCGGTGACGTTGAGGCCTGGGAAGGAATGACGGGGTTTCCGCATGATCATTGCCATGTGTCTTAACAAGCTTTTAGTGGTTGAATATGGTGCCATCTTCCAGCACGGTCTAGGTGATGTGTCATAATTCCTTGTGACTTGTTTTTTTGGTGGTTTTCTGCTATTTTTAAAACCCATGACGACACTGGTGGTAACTATTTTCCCTTTCTTCCCACAGCCAAAACCAGGTGATATTGCTTGACACACTGGAGCAGGAAGTCGCTAAATTTAAAGACTGTAATGCATTACTAGATTTAAACGCGCTGGTGTGTATACATCTTCAATACAAATTCATTCATGTTTCAATTTCTTTCGTTTTTCATATTTTTTAAAGTGCTAAATAATGTCTGTTTTAGTTCACAGAGGCAAAAATCTATCATACCAAATTGGTCAACATAAGGAAGGAAATGATGATTATTCATGATAAGACAACAAAACTAAAGGTAAGGCATCACCAATCAGTGAATTTAGTACATTCAGAACAGACTGCTCAGTGGCAACATTCCACGACAAAATAGATTAATAGAATTAACACTTTTTTGTAATTTCACAAACAAATCACACAATGTTTAATTAAGTTTATGTTGATTTTGTGTTTTTTTTGGGAAACTATTCAAAATTTAGTTCGATCTGTCCTCTGTGTGTCAAATGAGGGAAAGATGGATGCAATCTAAACTTGTGTGAACAGCCACCGTTTTTTACTCAGTCAGAAGGTGCCTAAAATAAATGCATTAATACACACTTTGTCTGTATCACAGACAAAATACCAAGATAAGACCACTGTAAGAGAGGAGTAGCCTATATTGTCATCTTAAATTGACAGTGAATATGTTTTTATCATTTTCTTCAGAAAAGAGCTTTAAAACTTCAACAACAGCGACAGAAAGAAGCTCTGGAGAAAGAACAGCAGCGGGAGAAAGAGATGGAGAGAGAAAGACAACTCATCGCCAAGCCTGCAAAACGATCATAATGACACATATGACTACTGTACAACCCATCGCCAAGCCTGCAAAACGATCATAACGACACATGTATTACATTCACGTCATGTAAAAGTTGTATCATTTATCTGACATGTTTTGACATTGTAACTTCCGTCTTCATCAATGGGTCATGAAGACAGAAGTCACGACGTCGAAACATTACACTTAGCTGACGCTTTCATTTATTCAAAGCGACTTACAGTTATTATTTGTCAGGGTTACAGTCCCTGGAGCAATGTGGGGTTAGGTGCCTAGCTCAAGGGCACTTCAGCCATGGATGGAGATGTAGGGAGAGGTCAGGGGGGATTCGAACCTGCAACCCCTAGATTCAAAGACCAACTCTCTAACCACTAGGCCACGGCTGCCCACAGAAAAGAAACATGTCAGGTAAATGATAATGAAAGCTTACCTTCTGATGAAGATGGAAGAGCTACACCGTCGAAACATGGCAGATAAAGGATTAAGCCAGAGATTCTTTAAGTATATAGAGATATGCCAACATAATAGGTTTCTATGGGCACCTAACATGACCAGGTTCCGGTCTGCCTAAAGGGGCGTGTCATAATACTCCTACAATGAATAGAACAGTCCTTAGGTCTGCCTAGGTCTGCCTAAGGGGGGCCATAATAGAACCAGGAAACAATGGGCCAATGGAACCTCTCTCTCTCTACTCTCTCTGATTAAGCGTTTACATGTCCAAAACAAAAGAGAACTCATGACTTGATCATAATGACACACATGGCTACAACGAGTCACACCGTGCCATTCAAAAGACCATTGGAGTAGGCCTACTAATCAAACTGACCTGTTTTTTTGTTTTGTTTTCCTTAAAGGAGCTTGATGGCCATTATTTATACGTTTATAAATAACCTTTAATTTCTACTCTGTGTTATTTGTTCTTGCAATAAAGGATACGCCTGACAATTTATTTGCATCTAATAGTACTCGTGCACCAGCCAACTGCATCTGATTCATATACTGTAGGGTATATGGGAACTGACAAAATGTTGTGACCACAATGTCAGACCTGTAATGTTGAAAGATACTCACAGTCATGCATGTTTTTTGTTGATGTTAGTTTATATACTACAATGGTTAATTTATCAGTATTATTTAACTGATGTCCTGAACTCATATCTTCTTGATAGATTGTCTAGCCTCCAAGTAATGGCACCATATCGAAGAGCACAATGAGAGATGATTATTTCTGTGAAAGGACAATAAAATAAATTCAAATGTTTGTAACATATTCTCGACTGGCTTGTTGTTATAGTGTGGTAGTTTGTTACTGCTGTCAGGGATTGGAAAATATATGAAACTGAAATCTGAATTCACCTTTAGTGTGCTGTCCTACCTGGTCAAGCTCAACATACGTGTACGCATCACAATTAGACATCAACTGGAAACTTTCAGAGCTGACTCCTCAGTTGTCGTTCTGCTTTGAGAAGTGAGTACATTCAGGCCACACATTCATCAGATATCTTCTTTTGTACGGTATCATTGCAAAGCTTACAATCTGCAGTATGGTTAACTCAATATGTAGGCTACCCGGCCTAGTTGTTGACTGTTTGTTGGTGGTTACTCATGTTATCCATTGACCTCCCTCATAATCGCACAGGCACAAGAAATTACTGTCACAAATGTTTTAAAAAGTCGTATTGCTGATAATTGTCTAACCTCATACTGCAGATGGGCCTGTTGATGGGCCTATTCAATCTTTTCCAAAACACTTCAGTACATCACAACAACATTGCTAGTACATTAAAGAGAGCCTTAGGTAACATAGTAAGACTTGGTCATGCTAATTTTGTTCATGTATTTTGCATTCAGGTAACTCTGTGTAGGTAATGGAGGTGCTGTGCAGCCTGCTTTGTTGTAGGACGGTGGTCTCCAATTATTTCCCCCCAAGGACCAAATTATGTGAAAGTGAAAAAGTGAAAGCCCATTGGGAAACTCCAACTCCCATTGTCATTGTGACACAGCACACAAGTGAACACTGCACACAACGAAATTGCATTTATGCCTCACCCGTGCAAGGGGGCAGCCCTCAGTGGCGCCCCATGGGGAGCAGTGCGGTGGGACGGTACCATGCTCAGGGTACCTCAGTCATGGAGGAAGATGGGGGAGAGCACTGGTTGATTACTCCCCCCACCAACCTGGCGGGTCGGGAGTCGAACCGGCAACCTCTGGGATGCAAGTCTGACGCCCTAATCGCTCACCCATGACTGCAAATGATGTAGCAAATGAGACAGAGGGCAAAGCAAATCAGCCGACCGTATGGCCACAGATAGCACACATACTGTATACCCGCTCTGTTTTTATTTGTTCCAACGCAGGCCAAATGTTTGCCATGCCTGGGCCGGATCTGGCCCGCGGGCCGCCATTTGGAGACCACTGCTGTAGGATTTTCATGATATTGTACCAAATTGTTTCCACGTATCCCCTGGCAACACGCTGCAGACCTCCAGGGGTCGCCGTCTCCACTGTGCGAACCATTGCTCAAAATTAACGCACGCATGCACACACACACACACACACACACACACACACACACACACACACACACACACACACACACACACACACACACACACACACACACTTTCATGTTCCAGGTTCATGTTCCAGAATGCTCTGTGTAGGTACAAACAGAGCCACTAGACATAAGCAGAGTGTGCGGAGTGCCTAGGGCACCAACCAGTGCTTGGGTCACCAACCACTTTACCCCCAAAATTGGGGCCTCTTAAAATGAGATTAACTAAAAATTATATTTTCGGTCGTGTTGGTTTGCTTGTTTGTCTGTCTGTCTGTCTGTTTGTTTTTCTGATTGTCTGTCTGCAGGATAACTCAAAAAGTTATGAACAGATTTTAAAGTGATTACTTTTTGGGGGTGAACCCTTTTTCAGGGTTTTTAAAAAAGTTTCTTCACTGTTGCGGGATTGGGCGAATTTTGATACTCCAGTTTCCACCTCCGCAAAAGCAAGACAGAAAGACTTTAAAAAAATAAAGGTAACACTTTATAATAATGTTCCTTAGTAAAGACTCAGTAAATAATTAACTAATGATGAATAAAACATTAACAAATGTTTTCATTATTAACTAAGCTTTATTAATGCTTTATAAAATATATACAAATGATATATGCAAGATTTTACACACCTTATAACAGAGTATTTTATTCATTTACAAGCAACTTGTAAATGTTTGATAAATATATAATATTAACATAGCATTTCCTAGTCATTTACAAGCATTTGTTTACATTTCCTAGTCATTTACAAACGTTTGTTAATGTTTTGTTCATCAATAGTTAATTATTTATTAAGTCTTTATAATCCTTTTTTGCATCCATTATTCTAAAGTGTTACCAAAAATAAAAAAAAAAGGTTGTGACGTAGTCAAATGTTCTATCAAACAGCTTTCTTGGGGGAGGTCTGCACTCCCCGAGTGCATTTCAAGTTTGTTCCGATATCTTTTATCAGGCACTGAAGCGAAGCTCTCCAGTTCTTCTCCCACAACAGAGCCAGCTCTTCTCAGTCTATGAAGTCGTCTGACATCCTTCTTTGTTGTGCTCCCACCCCATTACACCACTGCATAGAGCAGGACGCTGGCTACCACACTGATAGACTTACTATGAAGTTTGTGGCAGATATTGAATGACCGCAGCCTCCACTGGCTACCATACTGATAGACTTACTATGAAGTTTGTGGCAGATATAGGGTTGCCACATTTCAGTGGTAAAAAACCTGGACACATTGATGCGCGAGCACGAATCATTAATGATATGTGTTTATTTCAATGGGGTAATATGAAGCTGTGCATTTTTTAAAAATCGGGACAGTCCAGGAATTTACCTGGACAGACCATAAAAACCGGGACAATCCAGGAAAAACCTTGACGTGTGGCAACACTAGGCAGATATTGAATGCCCGCAGCCTCCACTGGCTACCACACTGATATGCTTACTATGAAGCTTGTAGCATATATTGAATGACCTCAGCCTCCTCAGGAAGTACAGCCTGCCCTTTTTGTACACTGCAACTATATTGGCTGACCAGTCCACTTTGTTGTACAGATATACCCCCAGATACTTAAGTCGCGGACTAAGACTTGGTCATTTATTTTGGGTAATAATAAGGTTATTACATAGGCTCAGCGTAAAGAGGTTAACAACGATGATGAGCCTCATGTCTGTGTCCTGGGCCAGGCTGTTCAATGCTGGTGCTGCCTTCAATGAACCCTAGAGAGCAGCAGAGCATTATGAATTGTTGACTGCGTTGACTCTCACCATCCACAGCTTATTCAAAAGCTCCCAGATGCAGACCAGACGAGCAGGGCCGGATTAAGGTGGCCTGGGGCCCCTAGGCTACAGTTTACTGTGGGGCCCCCCAGAAGGCAAATTTCACACAAAAAAGTTATGTAGACAGAGTGTACGGAATTCAGGATGACATGTCTACCAACTGTACTTTTCAATATTGCATCTTGTCACAATTCTAAAATTTTTCACTTTTGGCCAATCAGGGCCTCAGGCCATATCTAGCCTGTGGGGGGCCCTAGGCTGCAGCCATATCTAGCCTGGGGGGGGCCCTGGCATGTGGGAGCCCCTAGGCTGCAGCCATATCTAGCCTGTGTGTTAATCAGGCCCTGCAGACAAGGCAGGGACTTATGTGAATTACTACAAAAAAACTGCACCTTTCAGAAACTGTGTTTAAATAGGTAATAAAAACACAGCTCATGCAAGGTGCAGCCTTTTGTTGTAGTGTTTTAGTCTATAATTTTCTGGGTCTGCAAACGTACAACATTTAGGCCTACTGGACACTGAGTGAAGCCTCCTCCAAGTTATTGGCTTTACACTTATGTAAAGCATTGCTTTAGGATCTTTGCGGAAACATACTTATCTAGAAAACACAGCCTGAGCCTAGCCTGGTCCTGACCATCCCATAATACTACCATTTCATTTCGTATTCATGTAGTGCGGAGCCAAGTCTCTTGGCGGAAGTACGTAGGATGGTGCGCGAGGCTAGCCTGATACCTATATATATATATTTTTTTAACTCTTTTTTTTCTCTTAACAAAAGCAAATGAAAATGTTTTTATCCAAATTAAAATGTCACAACTCTCAGCTTTGGCTTTTAATGGGTCTCCAGCCCTTGCCATCACTTGTCACAACACAGTGTTCACCACTCTCATATTTTAAACAGCCAGCAATATGTCAGTCACTTTTTTATTGGATTTAATGTTATTGAAGCGACTGCACACTTAACTCGCTTCATGCCACTTAATGAGAGGTTTTGTCTTGTTGGAAATATATTATAAACATACTTTGGAGAAATAATCAACCTAAAAGTGTTTTGATTTGAAAGTTAAAAAACACAAATTGGTGGTCAACAAAATCTGGGTTAAATTGTGTGTTTTTTTGTTTTTTTTCTTTGCCCTCAAACACCAGATGTGTGTGTACTGCGTACTCCACCCCCTGTTGCTGCTGCGGCTATGAAACTCTATTTTTAATCCCACTACAGAACAATTTCAGAAACCGACAACATTTGGGTCATAACACCTCCACATGTGTTCTGTTTGGGATCAGGAACTGGGCTGGCTGAAAAGTCTGGATGCAAATTTGTGCCTCGCTCTCTCAGACAGCAGCGCCTCAATGAGGTCAGGGCGGATACAGAGGGAAAGGCCACTCTCTCTCTCCCTCGCTTACCAAGCCAGACAGCCCCGGCTAAACGGCGGTTTTCGAGGTTGGCTCTGTTTCTCCCTGCCCTTGGTATCGTTTAAACTTGCCTCTCAATTTAGAACTTGGCCGTAAGGGGGAAAAAAACAAACCCTCTTGCTCAAAGCCACAACCGACTCCACAGATATTTAGCTGCATGTGGCGCAGCCGTGGGCTGTCTTCCTGTCTAAGTAAACAATGATTCACCATGGTGAGGAGTAGGAGGACTGTGGCTGGATCCGGGACCTGCCGAGACTGGATCAACAAAATAGGGCCTTAGTTTGACCCAGCATAACAGGATATGGGCTTCAGGCAGTTATTACTAATGGCTACATCATGGCATTTTTTTCATCCCCTTCCACATTGCCATTTGGTTGGCATGGTAGTATTCCATTCAGAGCCTAAATACTGGCCTATGATGCCTGGAAAACATGTATTGTGCATCTGTGTTTTGGGCATGGCTCTTTGTAAATCCTCTCTGCTCCTGTCTCAAAAACCAGAGTTACATAACTTTACGTAACATTCACATGTCAATCACAGAAAGCCATTGCACACACCCTAACACACACACACACACACACACACACACACACACACACACACACACACACACACACACACACACACACACACACACACACACACACACACACACACACACACACACACACACACACACATTGTCTCCAATGCAAGTAAAAATCTATCAATTAGAATTGCAATAAATTCTAGTGATTTTATGTACTGAATCCCTCTCAGGCACAGGCAAAGCGTAAAACCAACCAAATCGGCACAAAGTATTTAAACTTAAAGGGAATGTTTTAATTACATAAAAAAAACATTTATGGAATGTTTTTAAGTGTGTATTCATAGCTTGTTCTTTGAGCGTGTTTTTCTCAAGGCAAAGAAGTAACAGCTGTTAGGTGCTGCCTATATGACGTTAAAAGCAATTCATGGTGAACCACAAGATTTTGGATCTTCTGTTTTGTTTTGCCCGAGGGGCTAACACGGCTCTACCATAGCCTCCTTGTATGTTTGTTCAGGCATTTGTTTGTGTGGCAAGAAAACAGGATTTGTTTTTGTTTTTTTGTTTTTTAAAGGAAAATGCTACATAAAAGTCATGGGTTTGGAAACAGGTTTTTGTATTAAAATCAGGGAGAGGCCTTTCAACAGACTCTATCCAGGCTTCTGCGTCACGTGAACTAAACACAGACGCCCGGCCTACACACATAGAGAAAGTGACTTTGAAGTGGCATGTAATTGTGGCTGGCAGAATGAGGGGGCGTTGATTAAGCCAATGTCCCGGCTTTTGTTAGTTATTGTTGTTATTGCCCTGAATTGAACAGCAGAGCCGGAACAAAATTTGTTTTGTTGACTTCCAGTTCCACCGAAATCTGTGCACTGACACAGACACATTGCAGAGCAATTGCTATGTCTTGAAACCAGTCTACACCTCAGTGACCAATGGAGCTGCCAGTGGTTGCAATGATGAGCATCTGCCGAAACACAACAGGCCTCAGGCAGCCTGCGCAACAGAGGGCTTAGACCCAGCATAGAGGGATAGACAAGACGAGAGACAGACAGACAGACAGACAGACGGATAAACAGACAGGCAGCTTGCCCAACAGAGGGGTTAGACCCAGCGTAGAGGGATAGACAAGACGAGAGATAGACAGACAGACAGACAGACAGACAGATGGATAAACAGTCAGACAGACAGACACAGAAAATGATAGATTTTTATTTATTTTTTGTTCTTTTAAGACTTTATTTGACAGGACAGCCTGAGAAGTAGACAGGAAGCGAACAGGGAGAGGTCGGCAAATGACTCGGGCTGGTAGTCGTACCTGAGTCAGGAATCGAACCCGGGTTGGCCGCATGGCAGACGCGTTCCTTAACGGTTGGCCACGGCAGGGCCGACAGAGACAGAAAATGATACAGAGAGAGACAGACAGACAGACAGACAGACAGACAGACAGACAGACAGACAGACAGACAGACAGACAGACAGACAGAAACACAGTCGGGATAAAAGGAGAGAGAGAGACAGAGACAAAGGGTGAAGAAGAGACAGAGGGAGAGACAGACAGAAAGATATAGACAGAGACGCAGGGAGAAAGGGAGAGTGGAGGGGAGAGACACAGACAGACAGACAGACAGACAGACAGACAGACAGACAGACAGACAGGCAGAGACGGAGAAAAAAGGAGAGAAACAGACAGGCAGACACAGAGGGTGAAGAAGAGACAGAGAGAGACACACAGAGAGAGAGAAAGAGTCACAAACACAGAGAAAGAGAGAGACAGACCTATATGCAAGGATTTATTGCTTTGTTTACATTTTATCTACGTTTTCTGGCCACAGCCACTCTGAGGGAGTTGTGAAAGGCTTAGCCTATATTCTCCGCTGTGGCGACTGGGCCAACCGCAGGTGCTCTCGGTCTGCAGGAGAGACATCAACACAGGGAACATGAGGGTGTCAGACCTGTGGCCCTTTCTCAATATTTACCATCACCGCACCGCATGTCAAGGCCAGGAAAGTGCTTGCAATGTCTGAGTTGGACACTAGAGGTGCAGCTGTAGACAGGGCAGACAGCGCAACAACAGCAGTGATGACCATGGGTGCCACTGGGGGGGGAAAGGTGTTACAGATTTGAAGGGCCTAATGTTTCTAATGCTAATGTTGTCATGGCATCGAGTGTCCATGTAGTGTATGATGATTTCTTAAACATGGTAGCGGACTGTGTGCTTTCAGTGCACAGTGGTTTGCAACATAATAGGTGTAAACCTACTGAAACAGGCCAAGTCAAGTGTATACGATGCAAGTCGTGCTCAAAATCCTTGAATAGGGTTTTTTTTATGTCCATGTATTGGTGACACTGCACATGATAGGCTACTACAAATCAAAACATGGAACAAAACATCTCCATTATTATCATAGTTGGAGCCATTTCAAGGAGATGTTTTTAAACTATTTCAAGGAGATATCCTAATCAACCCAAGACCACATGACTGCTTCAAGTATTCAGATATATTCAAACATGCAAAAAGAGGACATCTAGCCTGCATGGTGGAATGATATGGGATATTATGTCTGTTACTGTGGTGCCAGGCCTATTTATTTTCATACGAGGTGTCATAGATCACCAACTTTATCGAGATCAGAAGCAAGCATGGTCTCTTATAATTCACATGCACGAAGGGTTATTATTATTATTATTATTATTATTATTATTATTATTTGTATTATTTGTACTATTTGTATTATTTGTATTATTATTTATGATATTTTGCCAACATAATCTAAACCAAATGGCTGACTGGAAGCACAACACATGAACAAACTGGAGCAGTTCAGCTATACAAACTAAACATATAACATAAATAAAATATCTGTGTCCATGTCAGGCTTGGTATACAGTTTTGACCTCATGAAAGTGATTGCATTTCGCATTGTAATGTGACTTCGTATTTATCTGATATTTCTACTGTGCATGTGACTTCTTTTTCAGCGTAGGGACTGGCTGGTTACCAAGAGGGGCACATAGGGTACATATGTGGGAGGGAGACAGGGTTTGCCAACATATAAATCAACATGGCGCAATGTAAAGCTTTGTATATATCCACTACTGTATAGCTGTTTGTGCAAAGTGTAATGTACCGTGTACAGCCCGGTAAGTAAGGGGCACTATTTAAGTGGCCGCACCACAGTTAGTTAAAGCCCTCATACAAAGTCAGACATGTTTTGTCTGTGGTTGCATAACTTATCTGCTGCAGCGTTCACTCCTCTAGCCAGTGTTGCCAGATTGGGCGGTTACCTGCCCAATTGGGCTGCTTGGGATGGCCGTCTGCGGGTAAAAATTGGCCTTTTGGCATTTCTATCTGCAGTTTTATGCCCATAGAAATCAATACAATTTGTTGAAATTGGGCGGAATTTAGCGCATTTTGGCAGTTTTTGGGAACCTTTTGGGTGGGATTTGATCAGACAAATCTGGCAACACTGCCTCCAGCGAGCACAGCACACTGTGCTCAGGCAGCAGGCGCATCCCCTGACACCCTCGCGTGCTGATGTAAAGGCAGCGCCGACACCGCCACCGCCACCTGACCCAGAAATGATTCGTTTTGTGGGCCTGTGTCAAATGTTCAGACAGGGTGTCAAGCTTTGCTGTTTTCTACATGTGCGTGTACATGTGCATGGTCGTCGGGTTCAGTGATAATTAAGAGAGAGGTGAAAAATGCAGCCGCACTGCTTCTTTGGTGTCATGGGGTACGGAGGCTGTCAGCTGGAGAGGATGGCTACTGATAGTGTTGACACAAGTGCCATAGGGAGCTAAAGAAGCCGACGGGGGGTGGGGGGTGAGCAAAGCTGTCACTTGTCCCTGGCCCAGGGAGATGGGGAGGGGGTGTACCTTTTCGTTAACTTTTTCAGCCGTCAGCGGCACTGTGGAACAATAGGTGAAAAAGGTCGCCATGCATACTGACTGTGGGAATGTACAGCATGGGTTAATTATCTCCGCCATGGAGGCAGTGTTAATTTCGTCAGCTTTTTTTTATTTAGTCGTAGTCTTAGTCACAATGACGAAAATCAATTTTAGTCTTAGTCATATTTTAGTCATTGCCTTCCCAATTTAGTCCTAGTCTTAGTCTAAATGACGAAAATCAATTTTAGTCTTAGTCAATTTTTAGTCATTTTCGTCATTTTAGTCAACACTGTACATTACAGAACTTCTCCACACACTTTTAACATATATCATTGACTGTACAGAATAAACCTTCTCCGCACACTGCTTCTCTTTTTAACATAATCACACTGTACAGAATAAAACTTCTTCACACACTGGTTCTCTTTTTCTCTATTTTATTTAAGACCAGTGTTAATTTCGTCAGCTTTTTAAAATTTAGTCTTAGTCTTAGTCACAATGACGAAAATCAATTTTAGTCTTAGTCATATTTTAGTCATTGCCTTCCCAATTTAGTCTTAGTCTTAGTCTAAATGACGAAAATCAAAAAAGGGCATTGACGAAATATTTTAGTCATAGTCATGGTTGACGAAATTAACACTGCATGGAGGTTATGTTTTTTACCTCCGCCAAAGAGGTTATGTTTTCGGTCGCGTTGGTTTGTTTGTCTGTCTGTTTATATGTCTGTTTGTTTGTTTGTTTGTTTTTCAGCAGTACTGTGGAAACTTTTGGAGTTGTTGATAATGACCCAAGGAATAAGTGATTCAATTCTGGTGGTGATCCGGATCACGAACCAGAACCAGGACTTTTTAAAAGATTCTGTCAGCAGGATAGCTCAAAAACTAATCAACAGATTTGGACGAAACTTTGTGGAGTTGTTAGTAATGACCCAAGGAACAAGTGATTAAAAATTCTGGCGGTGACCCGGATCACGAACCGGAACCAGGACCTTTTTAAAGATTCTTCACCATTGCTGGCCTATAAATGCACCTTACCTGCACTACCTCAGTCCTGGAGCATAAGAACAATACAACATGCTGCTTCTACTACATATATAACTATTGTTATTATACTGTTAATATTGCTACTGTCACTGTTATATTCTATTATTGTAATGTCTACATTCTATATTTATCTTATCTCCTGTTTACATGTTCAATGTTAAATGTTAAATGTTCATTTGTACTGTATTTATTATTGACCACTTATTGTTACCAGTCCATCACTGTTACCTGTCCTGTCTTGCACTTTATGTCAGTCTGTAAATGTCAGTCCTGTTATGTCCTGGCATGGTATAGAGAGAAAACGTAATTTCATTTTCCTTGTGTGACTTGTGCATATGACGAAAGTGACAATAAAAGCTGACTTGACTTGACTTGACTAAATCTAGATGCCCCTGGTGACTACAACTTGAATTACGGGACAGGGCAAAACAATCCGGTTTCTAACACAAAAAGAAGGCAGAAAGACTTAAAGTGAAAATAGGGTGTAACATAGTCAAATGTTCTATCAAGCAGCTTCCTTGGCTGAGGTCTGCGCTGAATGAGTGCATCTAGTTGCATAATGGCTTAATTTCGCCATTGTTGAGACAAGTTAACTCAAGTTCTACAGGACAGTTTTATAAAGGATCAAGTTTACCAAGGTGTTGTAGAGGCTATGCTTTGAACATGCCATAAAAGCGTTTTCTACAATGTAACATTATAATCTCAACCGTAGGCGTGCACAGACAGAGATGCCCCTTTGCCCTACTGTACAAAAAGAGCCCCTTTTGAAAGTTCTTTTTTTTCACAATGTATTGTGGTCTATGTTGACATGATCGTCTAGAAATGCTTGACGGTTAGAAGCGTGTGATAATAATGCCTCAATATAATCCCTACGTACCTGTATATACCAGGGGTGGCCCTTGAGGCCGTTTTATCCGGCCCCCGACATAATTTCAATGGTATGCAACTTCACGTGGAATATAACATTTTGTAAAGGAATCTTAGA
Source organism: Engraulis encrasicolus (assembly GCF_034702125.1). Classification (NCBI taxonomy): domain Eukaryota; kingdom Metazoa; phylum Chordata; class Actinopteri; order Clupeiformes; family Engraulidae; genus Engraulis; species Engraulis encrasicolus. Next base: position 2,570,985 of record NC_085878.1, read on the forward strand.
AATCACATTTGCAATACAAATAAGTTACACAGGGGACCAAGAGAAGATGTGGTCTATTTTAAAGCTGGCTGCCTTCCATATAGGCCGTAAGTGCAGGGGAAAGTCCTGGTTTGTGTTCATAGTGCGGCCCCGCTCGGAGGACTTTGATGGCCCTTGGAGGAATATAAAGTGGCATGAAAAAGGTTCCCCACCCCTGCTATACTGTACGTAGGCTAGTAAGGCAGCCAGAAGTTCCACATGCCCCCTCGCCCAGCACCTGCCCCCCAAGAATGTCTGTGCACGCCACTGATCTCAACCATCTAAACAACTGTTAAAGAGGTATGCCACTATTTTGGGGCGTAATACAGTTAAAATCGTTGGCCAATCGTTGGTAATACAGTTAAAATCGTTTCACTAGCTTAGCGACATGCTCCCTCTTTTAACTTGTCTTAAAGCAAGACAACAGCTTACATGACAAATAAGACACTTTACCACCTTTATAAACACTGGCCAACGATTTGAACTGTATTATGCCCCAAAATAGTGGCATACCCCTTTAAAGTTCCAACATTTCCACTCCAACTGGCTTGATAGCGGTCATCTATAGCAAAGGCATTATAAATCCATTATGAAACGGTAACCTCTGATACTGTATCTTCAATCACTCTGATAAGGACATTGAGGGAGTTGTCCGTTTGGTGTATTAGATTGGATCAGACTGGACAGTCTTTATTGCACCTGCAGGGAAAAAATCATTTTCACACAACAGTTTATTTTCCAAACGACAGCATTATTACACAACATTATGTAATACAACACAAACCATATTGACCATGACAGTGGGGAAAAAACTGGGATGAGGCAGTTTAGTAGTATATTCATTGCACCAGCCGCGCAGTGTGTGTGAAGCCAAAATAGACACCAGGAAATTCTCAGCATGGATAGCATAGCAGGCAGCACCGCATCGCATGTGCGAGCTCTCGCAGCAAGATATGACAGATACGCAGTGTCACCACACACAGGGGAATAACGCCCTCGCACTGGCTCACACTGATTTCCTCGGATAAACAGATTCCTCGGTCGAGTCTGCCCTAATCTATTTATTTTGCCCTGTGAAAAGACACTGTAATTTTCGGATCTGTAAGCTCTCTGTGTCTGTGTGGCTACTGTAGGCCAGCTGAATGACAGGAGGGGCGAGAGAGCAGTGCCAAGAATGGGATAGTAAAATCAAAGGCCACATAGTATCACCGGGTGTCCATTGACCAGGCATGGGAAAGATGATCAGGATCATGTAACTATGATAGCAGTTTAACTTTATCCTGCTGTGTGTTAACAACCTCTGTCCATTTCAGTGACTGTGTACTTTTTGATTGTTTTAAGTGAATGCACTGTTGGTGTTTTTATACTGTATCACTACAGTAATATTGAACAAGTGAAGTGAAAGTGAAAGCCTGATTAGGAAACTCCAACTCCCAAGTTGTCATTGTGACACAGCAGTCCACTGCACACAAGTGTTCACTGCACACTGCACACAACGAAATTGCATTTATGCCTCACCCGTACAATGTCATCTCATTATCTGCACCATTGTGCCTGTGGAATGCTGTAGTACTTGTTGTTGAAATGGTTTTACTTGAAAAAGAATGTTCGTCGCACACTCAAGATGACCCTGATGAAGGCGTAAGCTGAAACGTTGATCTTATTAAATGTAACTGCATGAAGTTCTGAGGGTGCGACGAGGGTCCGACGATGAGTGTTGCAAAGGGGTCAGTTGCCCCTGCCCCAGGTAGAAGGGGGGCCCAGACTCATTACATTGCATGTGTTGGGTTTGGGGCCCTTTCAGATGACTTTGTCCTGGGCCAAGCCAAAGTTGTCAGTGGCCCTGCTCATAACTACCTTTCTAGTAACCGCAGATATTTTATAATGCGGGCCATGCCTTAACATATTAATCTGTTCATAATAAGCCTATGATTTCGGGTTAATCATATTTACACTTGTTATCATGCCATATGCAAGTTTAGTTCACATTTGGCAGTACTGTATTCTAGTGCAAAGAAAGAAGGTCTTTAAATATATGATACAATGATGCTGTGTTTTCACACTTGGAAAGAATTCCTTTTGTGACATGGTATGTGTCCTGTTCCTTCATTTCAACATGGTTTTTCAATTTACAGTGGTCTGCAACCTCAGAAGAAGCCTAGACCCACTGGGAAAGTCCTAGTTTGTCTAAAATGCCAGTAAGGCGCAAGATCCTTGAATAGTTTTTTATGCACATGCATTGGTGACACTGCATGATAATACAAATCAAAACATGTAACAGAATGTCTCCATTAACACAGTTGAAAAAACAGCTATTTCAAGGATATTTTGTAATCAGTACAAGACAACATAACTCCTTCAAGTGTCCTGATGTATTGAAACTGATGACACTTTACATAAAAAGGAGACATCGACAAGGGTGGGTATCAACGAGTATGTTGTTCTGGGCCCAGGGAGAGAGGGGGCCCAGTTCTTATTACAATGTATGTATTGTGTGGGGGGCCCTTTCAGATTACTTTGTCCCGGGCCTGGTTAATGCTGTCAGAGGCCCTGTCTGTAGATAACAGTGGCGTATGAAGATAGTGTACACAGGGGCAGAGGTGGAACGTAACTAAGTATTTTTACTTCGTTACTGTACTTAAGTAGTTTTTTCTGGAATTTGTACTTACTTGAGTAAAAATAAAAATGCAGACTTTTACTTTTACTCAATTACATTTTTTGACAATTACTTGTACTTTCTACTCCTTACATTTCTAGGAGAAGACTTTGTTACTAGTTACATTTATCCTAGGTTTTCCTGTTGTGTTTCGTGGATATTTCAGTAGCCTCAGCTGCGGGCAGGGAGGCGGGACCAAGCCCCTCTTCCAAATTGACACCCAGACAGAAAATATACTTTTAAAAACATTAACAGGACTCCATAGTCATGTTCAAATAGAACCGAAAACCGTTGCAGACACTTTTTCCTATTGGATCAAGTAGGTAGACATGGAGAAAGACAGCCATTGCGTGAGTAGGCCTACTTGTACTTTTGTACTGAAAAGTACATTTAAAAGTTAGTACTTAGGACTTTTACTTAAGTATGTTTTTGGGAAACAACTTTTACTTTCACTTGAGTAATTTTTTCGCAGGGTACTTCTACTTTTACTTAAGTACACAACTTCAGTACTTCTTCCACCTCTGCACAGGGGCAATACCTTAATAAATGGGACTGATATGGGGAATGATATGCCTGTTACTGGTGCCGGATGTAGGCCATGCCCAAGGTTGGGTGTAGGCATAAACTAAGTAGCCTTAGTATGGTGCCAGGCATTTATTTCATATGATACAGATGATCGTGGATCAGTTTTCAGACTGTATATATCAGACTACTTGAAGAGGTCATGTTGCCTCGCGCTGATTATAAAATAGCCTTAAAATGGCTGCTTAACGACAAAATGACAGCAAGCACAGCAGTTAAGTGATAACCATCTTGGTGCAAGACCAAACATTTTATGTAGTGGAATGATTATTACAAGCAACTGATCTTAATTTGATAGAAAACTAATGACATACAGTACATAACTAGTGACACAAGTCACGCACATTCTGAAACAAACTATGAACTATGAAAGAAAGAGGAATTGAAATCAGCTGGTGAAGTCAATGCAACAAGAAGATCTCAGATTTAGTTCTTATTGTTAATACAATTAGTTCAGTTTAGAAAGTCACAGGAGGTCAATATCTGAAAGAATCTATTTTACATTTGAATGTGTAGGGAAGACTGCAACAGTCACTGGTATGTCTTTGATCAGTCCAATATATTTTTCCCTCTGTAATTAATGGATACACTTTTTCCACCTTTCCATTTGCAGTATCTGGCACACACACACGGACATAAAAACTATTCAAGGACTTTTAACTTCACACACATTTTACACATACAGGGACTTTCCCTGTGGGCCTACCACTATTTCTTTGTACACCACTAGGCTATATGAAATTCATAGCATTGCTTGCTTTGCTACGTTTTTATTGTACTTTTCTTTTGTTGTACTTTTCAAAATGAGCAATTCAAATGGAGGCCTACATTCATTGATGCACATAAAACTGTGCCAGAGTCTATGTTGACATGGTAAATTCCCTTTTCCATACATACAGGAATTTCTTACAAACCTGTGAAAAGATGTGAGAGGTTGCAAAAACAACTATTGTGCCAACAAGGTCATGTCTCTTATAACCTTTTATTTTCTTGCTATGGCCATTATAAACTTTTTTTTGCTACAGCCAGATGAGAAAAGGGTTCACTAAAACAAACATGGTGTATTTTGATTATACTTGACCCTGCCCAGCCAAAACCACAGCTTCTCATAAATAAATTACAGGTGACCCGACCGAGCGCACCATCTGATTATAAAGCGTGCAGCTCAAGACATGCAAGATGTGCTGCATGAATTGGAGACGTCTTGTAATTCTCCACATGCACTCATTGCATAACCTCTTTTTGTTGAACGAAAAAAATAAAAAGAGGGGGCAGTACTCTCCTCTCCATAGCCTGCCCTACCTCTTGGTTCACAGTGTTCTCAACTCTAAACCATGCCATCCGCTTACCCACCGATTCCTCAACTTCCACACCGCATTTAAAACCACTCCATAGTTACACAGAAGGGGACAGAGGAGACAAGTCTCCACCACATAGCTTGGAGCAGCTGGCATTTTGTTGCGTGTTCCCTATACAACTCATTTAATAGACAAAGACAAGTGGGGAAATGAATGAATAAGTCCCGTGGTTCAAGACACTGGGAGGAGCGTATGGAGACATTACACAACTCAAAAGACTTTCCAGTTAACTGTGTCATGCCCGCCCCCCTCCCTCCCTCTCTCTCTGCTGCCCGCATGCCCCCCTCCCTCTCTGCTGCCCGCATGCTCCCCTCTGCTCGGGTCATAAGGTTGCATGCTGCAGGAGATACGCCCTGCTATCGCTGCTGCCACACTGCTGTCACCGTAGCGACAGATAGTGACACAAGATCAGCTCCCAAGACACCGAGCAGTTTTGCGGTGTCTCGTTGTCTTCCCCCTTTCTAGAAACCCATACTTATAAGCTATGCAAAGTGACGAAAAGGGAAAACCATAATAGGCACTTTTGAAGTCGTGGCTGAACAGGCGTGGAATGGGGCGCTGGCTTTTGCCAACCACCTACGCAGCCATGTGTGCACACACACAGCCAGGTGCGTACAAATGAGGAGTTAGACTTGGCACACGTGTAAACAAGGTCATGGCATGGTTTTTTCCCCCTTCCTTTCCTTGGGCTTTACCGAATATGGACTTATGATCTCATTTTATAACCACTCCTTGTGTGCATTCGCATGGGGGTGGAAAAGAGGAAAAATAAATGCAACGACAAAAAATAAATATTTTGTTGCAGGAGGCGTCTTTTTATTGAAGACTTCAGCAATGACTTGCAACCATCCTCGATCTTGTTATCAACTTGTGTAGAGGCGTAGAAAGCAATAAATATTGTTGACGATATACAATTTATTTCAAAGCCAGCATATTATGCTGATGGATGAATAAAAAAACAAAAAAAATGTTTTATTTTGTGAGCTGCCACTTCCAGAAGTCAAGCAAGGCGGTTTGGTTTCTCCTCCTGCAGGTTGTGTATGTGTCTTGTGTGTGTTCAGCCGATCGGGTGACCTGCAAAATAAAAAGAACACACATTGTTCCATGGTGAATGGAGAGTAAAAAACAAAAAGAACAGAAATCTCATCAATGCCCACAACACTGGGCATTGTCCACAGTAAAAACCATCACTGTGGAGGGATGAACTCTTTCATTCAAGCCCTTATCACATGGCACAGAACTCTAAATACAGACTGCTGGCAAATCAAATTAGAGCCCAACGCAATTGAGGCGTAATGCAAGAAGCCTCTTGTCCTACTTTGGCATCTTTGTAAACAACTCGGCATACCTTTGTTTAGCGTTTATTGCAGACATTTCTGGATGTTGTTCATAATGTCGCCGTAAACAGCGTTGTACAGTTGCTCCTTCGTCTTGGTTCCATCCAACTGTACTGTAATTACAAAGACACAGAAGCAATGAATTTCAAGACGGATATGTGAATAGGATTACCGGTACTGTCAGGAATATGTTTAACACTATTGGATTTAGCAATATTGCATTTAGCTTGAGCAATTACACAGAGCAACGTACAACGAACGTACAACACTGCAAGTATTATGCAACTTGTGATGCACAAGCGCAGATTCACTTACCAACATCAACACCTGAGTTCTCCATGATATCCTTGTGCTTGACATACATGGGCCAGACATGGCCATCAAACAGACCGGGGGGGTCTGGCACCGTGTAGTTCCTTGAGCTGGGAGAGGAGCAGAGTGGAGGTGGATTCATTACAATGACATTGAGGTTGTTTATAGCGTAGTAATAGGCAGCCAGCGCATAATAAAAACACATCCCACATTCATTACGACACTTACTTCCTCCTCTTTTTGCAGTCTTCATACGGAATGGAAATAAAGTAGCGTTGGTTCAGCACATCGATCAAAGGTCTGAAGAAAACAGAAGACGCAAAAAAGAAAAACACAAAGCAGCCAGTTAGGGACTGCCCAATACAACACAGCAGGACAACTGTACTCTTGTATAGGAAAAAGCAGCAGGATGAATGGATGGATGGATGGGGACAGGAGCTGCACCTACCCATAGGTGTAAAGCAGGAAGCCCTCCACAATAAGGATGTGGGTACCCTCATCCTTATGCTTGTCAGTTCCAGGGAGTATCTCGTCGTCGTCCAGGTCCATGTTGTTGTTGACACCGTGCGACCTCTCAAACTTTACTGGGTTGTCCAGCCAAGCATAGATTGTGCTCATCATGGCGTCCATGTCCAAAGCAGTGATGACTAGAGGGAGCAAACCAAGAGGGGAAGGAGTGAGACATATGGCCTGCCACGTGCTCATTTAGGCGTCTTAGTTTAAAAGCATGCAGAATGCGTTAAATAAGGCGCCCATGTTGAACACACACACACACAATCACACAGATGAACAAACTATAGCATACATACACACATACATACGCACACAAACACACAACCCTTCGTAGAGACCCCGGCTTACCATCGTACTGCTTAAAGCCATCTTCACCAACTTCAATCTCATCTTGGGGCTGAAACATACATGAAGGAGATGTACTCGTGTACATTCTACAGGGGACGTGCCTTTAGGAAGCCTCCTCACCCATACCCCTAACAATGTAATGGCTTATGGAGATTAACATTTTGATGAGTTTGTTAACCGACCACCAAACCCCTCCAGACTATTTGCTATACTATATCCAGTGTATCAGACGTTTAGGCAAATGCAGTGACAAACCACGTAAGGTTCCTACACCAACTTCGATATTGAGACTGTGGGTGACCTCAAATATTCCTATGTCACATGAATTAGAGTATAACTCACCTTGAAGAAGTCATCTTGATGAACCACACAGCAATTAGGCAAGGTCTTGATAAGTTTGTTGGTGAGGGTGGTTTTACCCCCGTTGGTTACGCTGCACAACAAAAACAAAAACAAACAAATTAAGTAAGTATTGCAATGAGTCACTGCACATCAATGTCAAGGGAAGTACAAGGAGTAGTGAAGGCCTACTTTGTTAACACAATATTGTATTTGCATTTCAACAGACTTAAAAGTGCAGATGGTTTAATTAATGAGCATTTAAATTTGGCCACTGCAATAAACGCATTGACCCGAAGAGAGTATAACTAGATCTTCATTTCCAACGCCCAACTGAGGACATTAAAAGGTTGACTGCCGTTGGTTGAGTGACCGTTTATTATTCGACAGAATAAGGTTTTACAACGGTCTGATGATATACAACACCATGGCCATTTGTTTACGTTAGCCATGTAAACATATAAACACCCGACAGATGAACGGACACAAAACCAAACGTTTAGAAACGCATCCACCACACGGTCAGTCCTTTCATCCACCTTCCTCATTCCACGTGCTTCCATGAGGCCTGCCATGCTAATTCAGTAGCTGCCGGTCATTCATTAACTCACCCGCCAATGCCGATAATGTACTTCATCTTTACAACAGTGTTAGGGCTGAGACTTGAGATAACGTCGATAAAAACCGGCGGAAGGATTCTTGAAGGAACGCAGAGATCGGTAAGAAGAAAGCTTAAAAGAGAAGGTTCAGGAAACGTCAACTAGTCGAGTCCTCCATGGCGTTGTTCGGGGTGAAAGTAAAGGACGGTGTTGCTCCTTTGCTAGCCTTCCACCAAGAGAGACCCGTGGCAAGTCACTGTGGTACACATACTACTCCTAGTGATTTGATTGGGTATATAAAGGTACAAACCAGCGGAAACATCATGGGCTGGACCAATCAGAGCGCTTTGCGACCGCTAACCCTTTCCTCCTCGGAGGCGCCACCCAACACCACCCATCCCAAAAATGAAAAAAGGGAGAAAGATTTGAGTACCACAGAAACAAAAATGCTCGAAATTCAACCTACTTTGATGATTTATGACGGTATCAGTTTTGGCAACAGTTCCAATGTTCTTGTTTTATCACGCTGAAGTTTCATCCTCCTAATCTTATGTAAAAAACCAAGACACGATTTCTTGAAGGAAAAGAACAAGTTGTACCGAAACGTGAGAGGCGCACATCCGCAAACCTACACAATGCACGTAACGTGTTGTGGCCATTCCCATACAACCAGAAATCTAATTGAACTAGTGACAAGTTTTGAAGAACCGCTCAGACAGATATAGCAACATTAGACATTAGATAATCAATATGACACACGCTGCACGTGCTGTGTATGATATTATTTACACAAATGCATTGAAAGAAACGTCAGAATAAATATACATCTTTTTTTTCTTTATTTTAGTCAGAACCGGCCAAGCTGTCAGGACCAAGAGCGCGTGGGTCGGGAGGGATGCTGGAATAGTATTTCGCACATTGTCGTGATATTCAGGCTTTGTTCAGAGTTGCATGTTACATCATGATGGCAAATATTTCTCGGTTAAGGACACTTGGCAGCATGTCACAGCTTCATGTCATAATGTAGTCTAGTAAGTTCACTGTGTACTTTCCGCGCCACTGTGTAATTAGGCCATGTATCATTTATCCCGGGGCCGAAAGGTGCCATATATTGCCATCTACGATTATTTGTGATCTATGAATAAAATTGCATTTCTGATCAATATCATTGTGTTTTATCTTATATTGACAAAGATGCACCACATCATTAGTTCTTGTTATAATAATAACAATAGCTATAGCACTACTACTACTACCACTCCTACTACAACTACTACTACTACTACTACTACGACCAATAATAATAATAATAATAATAATAATAATAATAATAATAATAATAATAATAATAATAACAATAACAATATCCATCATCATAATCATCATAATCAACATGGAGGTTTTAGTTCATCAGGCCCATATTGATATGGCTGATGAAAAACCTGTATAAGTTGGACAGGATCCTTTATCTGTACATTGTTACACAACAGCAATATGTAGGTCATACAGTACGCTACAGTTGATGCTGAAGTCAAGCCAAGACGCTTTTTTGCTACAGTACTGTACGAGTCTCAAACAACCCACCACCAGCGTGTAATGGTGATTCCAGCTTGTGTGCTTGTCAAGGCTGCCACCTGCTGGTGGATGGGGGTAATAGGCCTGCCGTCATGTCACTGTCAGTTCTGATCTGTTGTACCACCAGTACCACAACTATGATTGTAGACAAGTTCATAATTTCACTAGTAAACTTCCAGGAGTATATTTGCAAATATATTGTTTAATTGTTTTCTTCAGAAATTGGTAGGCCTTTGACACTTGGCCACGCACAATTGTTTCTTGTTGTTTTAGTCCTACATGAAAGACTTTATCCAAATGAGATGATTATTTTTTGGCCTATTTGCCTATTGCCTATCTTGGCAGTGGTGGCCTGGTGGTCAGGCTTATGGACTGAAGAAGGGACTACATATTGGGATCCTTGAGGGAAGGCGACAGCACGGTAATCACCAGTGCCAGTTAATGTGGGCAGTCATGGGTAAGCGCAGAGGTGATTCTAGGGCAAGTTGGGGCCCCAAGCAAAAGAACTACTGTAGTTTATCATCCTAACTGTTATTCATCATCTATAGGCTTGGGGGCCATAAGGGGCTGCCTTTCTTGCCTGGTGATAAGATGTACCTCTGGGTAAGCGGTTAGGATGTCAGATTTTTAGCTCAGAGGGTGCCAGTTCGATTTGCCAGGTTGGTGGGGGGCAGTTATTTACCAGTGCTCTCCCCCATCTAAAGATAAGTAGTGTAGTGATGTGGGGCGCTGATTTATGTGGTCCAGTCACCAATGACAATATCTTTCTGCGTGTCATTCTGTGTGGTGTTAGATAGCTGGATGGCCAACTGGGGACAAAGGATCTCTGTAGCCTGTCTGTCTTGCAGGGGAGGATGGCACAGAATCTGTAGCTGCACAAGCTTCTCTGTTAGGCAAAGACAGACTGAGTGTAAGGTGTGATTGTAGGTGTGGAGTGCTATTGTAACAGAGGCCAACTTACAGAGTGTGGCGTGGAACGTTGGTAAAACCTCCCTTCCAAAACGCCAATACAGTGCGGTAGTGTTGGGCTATTGGACCGGCCCTTTAGCTCAGCATGGTCGTACTGTGACTCCCATTGCCGAACCGATGTAGTTGACATGGTGGGAGGTTCGCGACCCGAGGGGGGGCAGCAACATGCAGGAACACCTCCATCACAATATGTCACAATGACAGTGGGAGTTTCCCAGGTGGACTTTCACTTTTCATTTCCCTCGTGCATTTATTAAGTGACAGCTGACTGTGACACCACCACCACCTCTAGGCCTAAAACCCTTGTGTTGCCTCATTTGAGATGACCAATAGCCCAACATAGCAGCCACACCTCTTTAACCTTTAAGAATGTACTGTCACACCGGTGTGACGGGAATGTTCGGACAGTGAAAGTTGTATAGAATTCTGGGCGCCATTCAATACAATTTAGAATTTTAGAATCTTACATTGTTATAGAACGCATTCTTTTTATAGAATGTTCATAAAACCCACACCCTTACCTTTATGAGTGTACCGTCACACTGGTGTGACGGGAATGTTCGGGCAGTGAAAGTTGTAAAGAATTCTGGGCGTCATTCAATACAATATGGAATTGTACAATCTTGCATTGTTATAGAACACAATCTATTTATAGAATGCTCAAAAACCCACACTCTTAAAGGTTAAGGGTTAAACACTTTTAAAGAGGCCACTGAGGACATCCATGAGTATACAGAAACTGTGAGTGACTACATCAGCTGGTGCATGTCCACATGTGCTCCCCCTAGGGCTGTGCGTGTGTTTCCCAACCAAAAACCGTGGTTCAATGGGGATGTGAAACATAAGATCAGGTTGCGGCAGGAGGCCTTCAAGACGGGAGACCAGGTGGAATACAAGAAAGCACGTTATGAGCTGCAAAAGTCCATCAGAGCAGCAAAAAGGGCCCATTCCCAAAAACTGGAAAGCCACTATATTAGCCAGAACACACGCAGGATGTGGCAGGGAATTCAGTCAGTGACAAATTATAGGAGAACAACAACATCTACAGACTCCAGAGACGCTACCCTTCCAGATAAGCTTAACACCTTCTATGCCAGGTTTGACAGACTGAACACAGACAACCCTATAAAAGCCCCCTGCGACTCCACCCTCACAGCCCACCAAGTGACTCACACACAAGTCCTTAAAGTCCTGAAGCAAGTAAACCCCCACAAAGCCACCGGACCGGATGGGGTTCCCCCCAGAGTGCTGAAGGCCTGCAGTGAACAACTGGCTGGTGTGTATACAGACATTTTTAATTCATCTTTATCTCAAGCAGTTGTCCCACATATTTTTTAAAAATCAACTATTATACCAGTTCCAAAAAGAACCAGACACAAAAAACTCTTAATGACTTCAGGCCTGTGGCACTTACATCAGTCGCCATGAAGTGCCTTGAAAAACTGGTCTTAGCCCATATAAATTATACAGTCCAGGACACTACTGACCCCTTTCAGTTTGCCTACCGTCCCAACCGATCAGTGGATGATGCAGTAGCAATAGCTTTACACCACACATTGGAGCACCTGGAGAGTAGCGGAGCGTATGTCAGAATGCTTTTCCTGGACTACAGTTCTGCCTTCAACACCATCCACCCAGGCAGACTGATTGAGAAACTGACAGGCCTTGGCCTCCCAACTCCCACCTGTAATTGGATACTGGACTTCCTTTTAGAGAGACCACAGGTGGTGAGAATGGGGGGGGCGGGTGTCCTCTGTGCTCACAGTCAGTACGGGATCTCCACAAGGATGCTGCCTCAGTCCTAAACTCTTCACACTGTATACCCATGACCTTCTCTCAAGCCATGACAACACCATCATCATCAAATATGCTGATGACACTACCATCCTGGGGCTCATTAAAGAAGGGGACGAGTCAGGATACAGGTCTGTTGTGAATTACATCATTGACTATGGGGAGACAAACGACCTCATCCTCAACACAGACAAGACGAGGGAAATTATAGTGGACTTTAGAAAACATCCTCCTCCCCTACAGCCTCTGCACATTAAAGGGACAGAGGTGGTGAGGGCTGAAAGTCATAAATTCCTAGGCATGCAAACTAACATCAAACCTGAGCTGGAGTCTGAACACCACATCCATCGTGAAAAAAGCCCAGCAAAGGCTGTACTTTATTAGGATGCTTAGGAAGGCTGGACTGAACTACCGCCCTCTTACCCAGGCCTACAGAGGACTTGTAGAGAGCATCCTCACAACAGGCATCACTGTCTGGTATGGCAACATCACTCAGGCTGAAAGGAAGTCTTTGCAACGAATAATCAAGACTGCAGAGAGGATTATAGGCACAGCACTTCCCTCCATGGACTCCATATATGTGCAGCGCAGCCATAGGAGAGCAGAGAGAATCATTAAAGACCCACTCCATCCAGCTAACTCTCTGCTCAAACACAAGAACTGCACATACAAACTGAGACACAGTAGAGCGGACAGCATTCCTACCAGAAAAGCAAGGTTTTTCAACAGTTTCTTCCCAGCAACAGTGAGACTGATGGCAAAAAAGAACATTTGATCCACCTTTTTTTTATTATTACTCTTTGATTTTTATCACTTTTTAATGTATTTTGTCTTCCTATTTTTCTATTTAATTCTATTTATTGACTCAGAGGGCCTGCACAAGAGTTCCTATGTGCTTGGACTACTAGTTTATGCACAAATGGCAAATAAAGTACTTTGAACTTTGAACTTTGAACTTTGAACTAGCAGTGCATTAGAATTCTATAACCTGGAATGCTATAGCCTGTTGCCTGGGCTAGAGTAGAATGTTTCGGTTTGGCTGCACCGCTTAGAATGTTTCCATAGAATTCAGTTTCCTGTTGTGTCTGGGCGCCTGTAGAATCTTCAGTTCTGGTTCCATATGAGGGATAATGGTTGCTAAGGTGACCAGATTGGTGGAAATAATGGATATGGCAGAGATGGTTTTCTCTTTGGTGATGGGCAAGCGAAGAACTGCACAATGCACAGTAGTGTGAAGTTGCCTCCACCAAGTCAAGGAAGTGCAGTGAAGAGGCAACTCTTTCTACCTACTTGTTATTTTTCATGTAACCAAAGAAGGTCCACTTAAAGCTTTGTCCGGCCCGGGACGAAGTCATCTGAAAGGGCCCCCCACAACTCAATACATACAATGTACTGAGGGCCCAATTCTCGGCACTCCCTTTCCCTGGGCCCGGCACAACTGACCAGTTTATCCCCCTGCAGTTTCCCTGAGCCTATGATAGTAACCTTCCTCTTCAACTTCAACTTCCTCTTTCTCATAGTTGTGACCTCCAATTGCAAAACTAAACCTTTTGGCTTTGGGTGTGCCATAGCCACTTTTATTTTTGTTGAATTTCATGAGAGAACACTTACTTTTCAGTGGAACAGCATGTGAAAACTTCCGAAGACACCGAATAGCCTAACCTTTTGCATGGGTTACAGCCTTTTAGTTTTCAAACTTGTAGGGGTATTCAATTCACCAGGGGTATTCAATTAAAAGTCAATGAGGGCCAGTTTTTCTAATTCCTTACAGTAAAAGGACCAAAATTAATATTATATATAGATAGCGCACCTGTTTTTTTCATTTTGTTCAGACCTTGTGGAGGGCCAATGCATTGCCATGAAAGGGCCGGATCTGGCCCTGGGTCCTCCAATTGAATAGCCCTGGCCTACACCAAGACATAAACATATTTTTGCTTTATGTTAAAATATGGGTTTATGGTGTTCATCCAAAACACATTATTTGAGAAGATAAACTACAGCGTAAATATTTTACACAGACGTCTAGGTTATTCATTAACAATCTATTAACAACCTATTTACACACTTGGCTGTATATCTCATCTATTATCTTTCTACTAACAAAACAGGTCAACAGGCATCCAGATAAACGCAGCTTCCCGGCGCTCCCTGCGCTTGTGAAACTCAAACAAGGAGGAGCATCTGCTAGCTAGGCTTTTACTCGCTTACTTCTCACTTTCAACTTCACGGAAGTTAGCGAGGTAGCTAACTGTGTGACACAACGGTTCGGGGGTAAGTGGAGGGAATCGTATGGTCCTCTTAATTGTATTATTGTCAATGAATGGAAACAGGACTTGGGTACTATAGTGATTACGCGAAAGCAGCGTTGATAAAACCTCAAACCGTGGTGTAATATGTTGAATAGCGTAACAGTGCTGTTAGCATTTGGCATGCTAGTCAAAAGGGTGTAGCATTAGCGTTACAGGTGTTCTGTCATCTTTCCTTTCTCGGGTGCTTTTGTGAAAAATTCTGTAATCTTTCAAGACACAAATCAGAGTTGGGTCGTATCTGAAGTCAGCACAGTCGTTAGCGGTGCGTGAGGAAAAGCGACTTGATGCCCCCCTCTCTGATATATAAATGGTGTTTTTAGCTAACTGGCATTAGCCGACATATCCACAGTGTTAATCAAAACCGATGGCCAAAGGTCCATAGTGGCTTTCTGTGTGGTGTTTTGATTTGCTTCTCAGATAAGTAAAAGGCTCAGAGTGCCTAAGGGACAATGTGCTTTACTTAGACAGGCTTCTACGTGGACAATTATAGTTTAGACTCGTTTGCCTGATGTCTGTAGTTTAGTGCTATTAATCAGACACTTTGATTGCAACACCTCATTAAAAAAAAGAAGGAAACGGAAAATGCTGAAAAGCATATGTACATGGGTAGAAGGTGCATTTTAATACGTGTTGTGGTGATGTACTTTCTAAACGCCAAATGATGGTGATAGTAGGGTGACAGGCATCATCTTGAAGATGGATTATGTTGTGTGAGGGGTCGACAAGATTATCCTTTGTTTCTACTGGGTTAATAGTAGACAAAGGCACCTGGCCTGGTTTTGTACGTGGTGTCGTGGGTTTATTTCTAGTGATTTAATTCTTAATTTGGGTTTGGAAAGTGAAGACATACGTAGATGAAACCCTTTTCTATACATTCCCTATGTTATTTATTGTCATGTGCACAGCCCAAGTTCTATGAATATGAATTTAAGACTTTAAAATATGTACAGACAACTTGAACATCAATGCATTCACATCAGTTACATATTTCCTGTTTTTCTTGTCGACAAATGCAGACTGTCAGAAACCCTCAAAACCACAGCTGCTTCTCCTTCAACCTCTGACATTTTGAATTTTGTTTTAAACATAACACTGAAGTTGTCATGGTTTGGGGAGCTATTAAGTCAGTGTTCTGAGTTAGAATATACAACATAGACAGGAGGTAGACCTATTTTATTTTCTTCTGAACAAAGAACTTAGCAAATTGATAGACATTCATGCTAGCATTTCTAAAACCAGACCGTGGTTACGAAACCATCTGAACACTACCACACCGTTGCTTCCTACATGGCCTGTGTAGACTGTAGAGCAGCTGATGTTACTGTTGATGCGTCTCTCTCACACACATTTAGCTCCGTGAGGAAGTATCTTAAAACATTCACTCCATTGTCTTTCACCCAAGCGTATCACGAGACATTTGACATTTGTGTTACCAGCACAGAACAGTGTTGCCTTATTTCTCTGAATATGTTTTTTTCTCCTTTTCTTTCCTTGTTGCTCAGGTCTGTGGAAACGTTGAGCGTTAGCAAACCTTGTGTGTTTGCTTCTTTGCACTGAAGGGTGGCACAGTTTCTATGGCCCTTGTCTGTAATCAACTTCCGGCATAAGCTTGCGGCGACGGTGGTGGAGCTCGAACAGGAAGCCGGGCCAAGACGCTAGAGACTTGAGGAAGTTGCTGCTGCTGTTGCCGCTGCTGCTGTCACCTCTCTCTCGCCATCATGACTGAATTCTTTATCTGCTTTAGCTGCTGTATCGCCGAACAGCCTCAACCTGTGAGTTCACACTGAATTTGGTTTGATTTTTGTTCTTTTGTTTTTGTTTTATTGCAACCAGGAACTGTGTACAACCACACATTCTTTCTCTATCTAAAATGATCTTTATTTTTTGTAGCCTGCTGATCTGATCTGATCTGATCTCTTCAGTAGTTGATATTGTTTTGATATGCTCACTTAATGCTCTCTTTATGCTATGAATATGCTGTGTAGTTTGTGTAAACACAGTACCGGTATGTGAACGTTAATTCAGATGGTTGCTCATTCTTAAGCCCGAGTGGCCATATGAGTCTTTCAGGTGACCGGCCCCTAGCTGGCCAGTGTAAGCTGTAAAAAAAAAGCTGTTTTCAAAAAAAACATATTCAAAATGGCTAATATGGTGTTGAGCAGTAGGACTGCGGTCTGGAGCTTGAATAAAACCATCACGGTATCTTGTCAAATATAATGGCTATAATGATCTCAATTGTTGCCGCTGTTAGCTGATACTCTCAGTTTGACAGCAGCTGGACTAAAGCTGTGTTTGGAGGGCACTGCCATGCCTTGTATGCTGGCATCAATTTTCATCAGCTGGGGCCTGGGGTGATGCTTCATAATACTTGTATAACTTTCTCTGATTTTGCTCTACTTTTCATTCATGGAGCTTTTCGAGCACTGCCTTCCCCACAAACTCCCAAACAGCTGGGCTATTAGGGAAGGTAGACTTCCCTGTTGTGCCTTTTCTATCATGTGACAGAAATTTGGCCAATCATTGAGACTGACTTGGATTTTTTTTTTGCCTCCTTTACCAACTCGGATATGATAAGATGTCTAGTGCCTCTCAGCTTGATAATCAAGAAAGTCTCCAAACAACACTGGGACTAAATTGGAATAATACTGAAAATGGCATGAACTGTAGTAGAAGTGTATTAAATACAGAACTTTCCTTTTTGGTGGTTATTGAAAGGAGTGGGGCGGGAAGGGGGGGCATGACACCTGCATCTTGTATCAGGCATCCATTACAGGAGACCATTCCCCACATAAGCTTATGTAATGAGCCTCTAAGCACATTGAGTGAATTGCTTATTTGTATGAAATCTGCTATGGAAATGCATTTGCCTTGCCTGGAATGAAAAACTGCGTTGTGTTGTTGCATAATAGCGTTATAACACATTTCTTGCTTGTAATTACAGAAGAGGAGGCGGCGGATCGATCGGTCGATGATCGGAGAGCCCACAAACTTTGTCCACACCACACACGTGGGATCGGGGGACATGGGCGGGGGACTGTCCTCTGTAAGTATACTGAGCTCTTTTGGTTTACTGGCATGACTCAAGGATGGTGTTCTTTTTTCTTTTTAGACATTTTTATGAACAGGACAGTATGAGACGTAGACAGGAAGAGAATGGGGAGAGCGATGGGGAGGGGTCGGCAAAGGACCCGGGCCGGGAATCGAACCCGGGTCAGCCGCATGGCAGGCGAGTGCCCTAGCGCAATGTTTCTCGACTTTTTTTTAGGCGAGGCACCCTTTCAAGTCATGAAAAATTTCAAGGAACCCCAAACCAACAAGCCGTAACATGGCATTGCATCCGATAGCACAAAAACTTAGAAAAGTAACACATTTGGAGACGTCACACGACCTACGTTTGAAGTTGCAGCTGACTGGGGCGACCTATATTTACTTTATTGTGTGTAAATGGCAGATGAAAGATTCCACTGACTAGCATTACTTATCAATTTAGACAAATATGTATTATATTTCATAACTTATTCATCAGCCACTTTTCCGCGGCACCCCTGAGGGGGGCCCGCGGCAGTGCCCCGGCACCCCTGTTGAGAAACACTGCCCTAGCGGATGGCCACGTCAGGGCAGGCTCAAGGATGGTGTTCATACTTGCATATAGCCCTATGGCTTATCAATGGCACATTCGTGACAAAATTGTGACATGGTGAATGAGTCACAGCACACAAGCGGTATCAGTCAAGCAAGCCATAGGGAATGTACTGGTACATGTTGTTGTCCCCGGGCTCTTTCTTATTGCAGCAAGGCAATGCAGTGGTCACTGAGCTTGTCCTCGCAGAAGCAAGAAACAACTGGCACAATGCAACAGTGCAGTGTGTTCTCTCTATAGGTACCAGTGCCAGCTCCAGCTAAAATATCCCCAGTGTCTGAACCGATTTAAGCCTGATGCTGTGTATATGCTGCATTTACCTAGGCGCTTGGTGACATAGACGCTGCATTCAGGCTCTTGAGATTTGAGGTTTTTTTAAAATTAAAAATGTGGGTATGTAACCGCTAAATGACCACATTCTAATGCAAGATGAGGGTCCTATCTTTCAAAAGCAACTGTTTTATGTGCTTTGGAGACTGAGATATTTAGGTTTTTATAGGCTGAGGGCACCTTTTCCTAAAAAGGGCATAGGCATTCAGCAGATGTTTTTTGAAGGTGCCTTACCGGGCAAATACACCAGCCGCGAGTTGAGCGACGGAAGTAATTGGCTTTGTATTGAGTCGCACGACAAAAGCGATTCTGGAGACTAGAGGCGATTCGCGCGACGAGAGCGACAGTTTGTAGTTGAACTCCTGGGAATGTTATGCAAATGAGCTATGACGCGGTTCGGCGACAAGCCGCGACAGCCAATGACTGTATAGAGGTCAGTAACCACAGCCAATGGGAATGTTGGAATGCTTGCGTTCTGCTTTCAACGACATGACTATAGTCGCTTCAATCGCTTGTATCGCTCTTGCTTCACAGAAGCAATTCTCTGTTGCTTCAATCGCTTTGCGGCTGGTCTATTCGCCCGGTTAGGCTTAAATGGGTTAATTGGCAAACTAAACAAACACATTTTTAAGATAACAGTTGGAACTCCACACTGTAATGATACAGTACACTCAACTCACGATTTGGTTCATATCACAATTTTTGATCTACACTTCGATACACTCCACGATTTTTAAAAAGTCGTTTTGATGAACACTTATAGATACAATAAGTCAGTGGTTCTTAACCTTTTTTTCGTCACGCACCCCCTTACCTGTGACCAAGACAAGCTGCGCACCCCCAACCCAAATTTCTACACTTCTATATGCCCTAAAAAATGATTTAAGTGATTTATCACAATGATTCTTGCTTGAGACATTCATCAATACCTTCATGACTTGACATGGGGACCAAAACAAGTTTAAATTTGGTTTCGAATTGGCCTAATTATAATGTTTTGGACACAACCTCAACACACACAGAATTCCGCGCACCCCCTGAAATCTCTGGCGCACCCCCAGGGGGTGCCCGCACCCCAGGTTAAGAACCACTGCAATAGGTTATAAGAGGTTACTAGTAATGTAAACAAATGTTTTAAAATAATAATGATATTGATTTGAAACTTGGAAGCACCATCATGTCATGTGATTCTGTGTTCAGTCATGTGATGTGTTTCTGGACTGAAGGGTAACGGAACTTTGAAAGGGCCTTATCACCATAATAATCACCATACTGCTTTCTTGCATCACGATACAGTATCGTGACTCTGTGTATCAAAATGTCTCAATTTGATACAATATCGTTACAACCCTAATGCCTAGGTATTCTCACTGCTAAGCAAGTGGTAAACCCTGTTAGAGAGGAGTGATGTGGGTTTGTTTTGCAAGGGGAGTTAAGCCATAAGACTCTTGATGAAGCAGGTTTACGATTCGCTCTGAGTTAAATGATCTGGATTAACCAGTCACCGAACAATCTCCTTGGAATACCCTGACAGAACACAGGTGTGTGTGTGTGTGCGCGCGCGTGTGCGCGCGTGTGTGCGCGTGTGTGTTTTAAAGCCAAATTCACACTATGCTGCCTGCCCTCCACAAGGTTAAACTCTCTGCGACCTGAAAGGTGTGCCACACCGGAGAAATGTCTGTTTTTAGTTGTTGTTTCCTTATGGCTTGTTACTGCCCTTAGCTTTTTCAAACCGAAACTGAAAACCTGCTGCTAAATCAATGATCCAAAGAACTCACTCGACAGTGAAGCCAATTCCCCCCCACCTCGAGGCAGACTATACTGGATGGAAAATCCCTCACAAACATTCAGCTGCGTCCAGTAGAAAGAAAAAAGAATCTGGTGCCACATGGATGTCTACTTTTTGTTAATTATTTATTTATTATTGCATTCAGACTAACGTTTTGACTTCGTCTTCATCAAAGTCCTTAATGATTTATCATTTATAACACATTTTAATGTTGCACCAGCAGAAACCATAAGGCCACAGGTTCTGAGAAAAATCTCTAGGCTAAGAGCTGTAACACAAAACCAGTCAATTACTTTGACATGGAAGTGACCTGATATCTGGATGGATGGAAATGTGGAATGGGTCATACAAATAGTCATTACTCTTCCAACTGGTTAAAAGATGGCTAGAGGCACCATGAAAATGTACTTGATTGAGGATCACATCTCTGAACCATGTGTGCTATGGGCTTGTTTACTGAATATTTACCTCCGCCAAGGAGGTAATGTTTTCGGTCGTATCTATCTGTCTGTCTGTCAGCAGGATAACTCAAAAAGTTCTTAACGGATTTGGATGAAACTCTGTAGAGTTGTTAGTAATGACCCAAGAAACAAGTGATTAAATTCTGGTGGTGAAACGGATCACGAAGCGGAACCAGGACCTTTTTTAAGATTATTCACCATCGCTGGCCTATGAATCTAGATGCCCCTAGTGACCACAAATTGAATTGTGGGACAGGGCAAAACATTCCAGTTTCTAACTCTTCAAAAAGAAGGCAGAAAGATTTAGGGTGTAGCATGGTCCAGTCGAATGTTCTATTAAGCAGCTTCCTTGGCGGAGGTCGGAGGTCTGCGCTCTCTGAGTGCTTCTAGTCTAACATGAAACAAGAAGCTGGCAACTTGGGAGATGATGAAATTTGTGTGAAATAAATAACTGAATGAGATGTTTATTATACTGTATTGTAACTGGAAAGGACGCATCATTTAAATTAATGCGCTGGTCTGATTTCTGCTTTGTTTTTGTGTGCAGGTGGACACCGTGCAACAGCAAATGAGGTCCAAAGGTGGCTATGGTAATAGCGTTTCAGACGGAGTCCAAATATAGTCCGGTAAGGTCGTCTAGACTCTGACGTCACATTGAAAATATTTCTGAAATACGCACTTACGTTTTCCTCTTTGAAATTGTTCATCAGACTCCATGCTGTACAACACAACCAGTGACAAAAATAGCATGCTCAGACAGTAGGGTTTTTTGTTTTATGTAAAACTAGTGTGCTAACAAGTATGAATAGATCTATCGGGTTGATTCAATGATGTCTTTATGTATTTACATGGTGCTTAGTACTCAAACGTAGAACATGGCACCAGTTGGAATAACGGCCTCTAAAGCACTATTCCGACGGGACTAATTTTATGTATGGACATGGGGGAATGTGATTTTTATCTCAGGACGTCGGTAAAAGAAATGGCCGATTCGGACTGGATTGAAAAATCTCAGTAAACGAACAGAAAGTAGGAGGGGTTACTCATCACGCACCGTTTGTCGCCACGCACGTGCCAACTCCACGATATAGGCCTACTATTGATTTTTGCTTATTGATCCATCTTGGTGGATATTCAACTGCTGTGCATTCCCTTCTAAATGACCATTTCATATTGTAACGGTTATTGTTACATTGTCATTTTTTGCATTGTGTTTTTTTAAATATTGTTTTTTAAGTCTTGTTTTTGAAGTTTATATGTTGTTTATACTCATCTTTACCTCTTTTCTTTCCCTCTTTAGGTTCAAACAAGACCATGGAAACTACTGATACACAAGTGGCCATTTTAACTGTGGAATAGTGATTCAGATTGTAGATCAAAAACACCTGTGGTATTGATGAAGTTCTGTCTGTAAATATTTTCATACTGAAAGCACTGCAATACATTCGTCGCTATGCTGGTTGCACTGTACAAATAGATACATAGATTATTAGCTGAATGCTTGTTTAGTTTGTATTGATGGCTGATGTACGAATGGGGCGGGGTGGTCTTTTTTGTTTTCCTTGCTGTCTTTATTTTTTCCAGATTCATGTGTGCGTGTGTATTTATTTTTGGAGTCATCAATCAATTGGTTTTGATATTTGTGGCTGGGCCACTTTGGTATCTTAAGGCACGTTTTCATTGTGTGTCCCATTTTTTTAAAGTCATGTAATGAAAGAACAATTTTACGAACATAGCCACTTGAATTTTATACCATACAAATTTTTCAGGGTCATAGATGATAATATAGAATTGTCAAATGGTAGAATACACTGTTTTACATGCTCATTGGCAAAGTGTTGAGCATGCTTCAGAAATGTATTTTTGTACAAATCTTGATATTTTTCTCTGCTGATGATCAAATAAAACTACTTTAAGTAAAGTTAAACTGTGGTAATGTTTTTCATGAATTAATCATTGAGAGGACTGTCCTGAACCATTATATCAAAATCAAAGAGTATGTAAAAAGTCTTTGATTAAACCAGACTGGGTTGTTTTTTAACCATGTGACTGGAACTGTCATTACATGACAGATGTATGAAACGGAAGAGGAAGTGAAATTTAGTTTCTTTTATGCTTCGAAGCAGCAGCAGTATGCTAAGAAATAAGAAGACTCATCCAGTGTTACAGAGGCTTGTATATTAATTCGTCTGTCTTGATCGCTTATCCAGAAGAACCACGGATGTCGACAGTATGTCAACAAAACTATGGATAGTACTTGGTGTGGTTATTCTGTCAACTCAGGTGAGTTAGCTCACATGCTAAGTGGTAAACTAGCTGGCTGATAATCACTGTCTCTGTAAAGTGGCTGTTGTTACCATAGAACTACACATTACATTACATTGCATTTGGCAGACACATTTGTCAGTGATCAATCTTTTGTGATTTTAATAACTCAAATGATTTGTAATTGGAACACCAAGGTAGCTAACCCCATTCTCGAGCGCTAATGATGGTTATTCGGGGAATTCCAAGGAAATTTGCTTGACGCTAGTCAGTTCACTCACGCATAAATAAGTGGTATTGCTTGATTAAAAACGTTTCCCTTTAACGCCGTTCCTTTTCATTAATATATTCATTTCATCCTTTTATTGTTTTGTGGTAGTCGTTCGCTCAAGAGGCTGTTTTGCACCTTTCCAATGAAGCCGTCGACAGAGAATATTGTCTTGTTTACAATGCCTCTTGGTCGAATATCTCCACTTCTCTGAGAGATGCGGTAAGTCCACCCCCTAAGTTCTACTGTTTCACACCACGACTAGTTATATTCGTAATAAATCGAAACTGGTGCCGTTCTTTTAATACATTAGCTATGCATTCATGACAAGTGGTATGTTTGAGGCTGAAAGATATACAACAAGCACCCACACATTTAACACTACAACAATAAATGTTTTTTTTGGTCGAATATCTCCACTTGTCTGAGAGGTAAGACTTATTCACCTGCCTGAGCGAATTGGGATTGAAGTTGGAAGTAAAGAAAGCGAAAGCACATTTGGTATCATTTGATTTGTAGTTTTCTGTAGATTAAGAATTTTTAGTGCCTACAGTGCAGATTGGTACAGAAAAAAATACAGGGTGCATTACAGGAGCATGGTAGCCTACATTCATATATTGAACCAAAAACGCATATTACCACCAATGGTACAGTAAATACATATTGATATTGGTTGATATGTCCTCAGCCAATTGAAATATTTTCATGAAACTTGATGCATTTACTCATTATAAATAATTGTCAAAGATATTGCAGACAATTTAGGTCTTGGGTAAAAAGGTCAATGTCACAAGGGGTTCACATAGGCTAAAATAGCCTATTGCATGCAAATTGTTCAAGTGAGTTAGCCTGAAAAGGTTGTGCTAGACTTCATTAAGTGAAAGCATTTTTGGTATCCTTTAAATTGGAAGATTCAGTAGATTAAGAATGTTTTGCATGGGAGAGCGAGGAGAGGGCGAGAGAGAGAGAGAAAGACGTAAGGATTGGGCGAAGCCACAGGTACATAGAAAGTAGAACAATCCACTGACCAGCCACAGGTGACCTAGGCTAGTGGATTTTTCTCTTTTGTGTAGGTCTGTGGCTTTGCTCCATCCTCTCCTCTCTCTCTCCCTCTCCCTCTCTCTCTCTCTCACACTCACCCCCTCCTTTCTCTCCCATCCACTGGTCTGTTCATGGCCCTTCGTCTGAACAGAAATATACGTGTAACCGGCCATCTGGGTACTTTGTTCGTGAAACAACGGTTCCGCCCTTTTAGGGGGAAAGCAAGACTTTGACTTTGACTTTGGGGGATTGTGGTGTGCGCAACAACAATGCTGATGTCAGCTTCAACAGCAACCAGAAAATAACTGATTAAACTGACCTTGTCCCATTTTCTTAGTCTGTGTGGATAAGTGTCTGCTATATACTAAATACTGTATGTAGGCTAGGCCAATACAGCAACAGCCTGATGCTGCACCATGCCCATGTGGTCACTGGTCAATGCAGTTATCATCCTGCCTCAAACCATATGAACCCCGCCCACAGCCCACACACACACACACACACACACACCACACACACACACACACACACACACACACTTACTGGGAGGGAATGAAAGTGAATGGAAATGTACAGCACATTTCGTCAGGTCGGATGCCTCGTATGACTTTCTGAAGTCAGAAACTGTAAGCTTACACCCATTCAAAAGTTTGTGCAAACAAACAAAACAATCAGTAATGGACGAATAGGTTCTAGACCCATGAACTCACAGACTTAAAGACTCATAGAGCCATGTATAGGTGGGCAACCGAAAAACCACACGTGTCTGGCATATCATATTAAGAGTCAATAGCTGGAACTAATGAAGATCCATGAGTCGGCTTTGAAAATACAGTGTGAACCGAGTACTGTATTTATGTGAATGTAACCCCATGTGGCCTTGACCTTTGACCTCAACACCTACATTGTCTTGGCAGGTCATTGACAACGTATAATGGTTAAGTGCACCAAGTTTCATGTATATAGAAAACCTATTGACTGAGGAGATATCAGACAAAATCAAGACGAGGTAACATACGCTTTTGGCCCAAAAATGTTTTTTTTCACTTTATTCACTTCATCCACTTAGAGGCAGTGTATTAGAGAAAAGGCAAATTTCACTCTCTGTCTTCTTACTCATACAAGAACACACCTGGGGCCTCATGTACATAGATTGTGTAAACAAAAAAGCTATGCAAGTACCTTTTCACGCAAATGCTCAGATGTACTGAGAGACTGACTTAACATGGAATAAGGGCATTCGTGCTAAAGTTAATGTGAAATCGAATACACCATATGAGTCAGCATGAAAACCTCTTTATGCATGAATTGATACAGTACATTTGAAATTTTAGGTGCTTGCAGCTTGTGTATCTTTTCAGATTTTCACATGCGCAAAGATTCAGTAGGAAGTCCTAGTACATGGTTCCCCAGGTGTTTTGAGGTGTTTTGAGGTGCATTAAAGTGGCAGAAATGCAATCTACCATTCATCCTGTCCTACAGGTGAAGTACCAGGTGGTGAATTTGGTCACCAGCTTCCTATGTGACTCCACCAACGTCCCCGATGTGACGGGCAAAGCCCTGGTTGTGATGAGGGGCCAGTGCGACTTCAGCCAGAAGGCGCTGATAGCCCAGGAACACGGAGCTACCGCCCTGCTCATTGCCAGTAACAAGTCTATGGTAGGTTGGTGTGCACTGAACTGAGTACTGCCAATTAAAAGTTACATAAAAATTAAATAACGGTAAATAAACACAATGGCCAAGTTAGCATGCCGTTTTTAATTCCGAATTAATAATCAAATATTTCCATCAAATTTATTTTGATCTTTCATTTAATTCCGAATTGTGGAGTGTTTATGACGTTTTCAAAGCGGAATCAAGCTTTATTCAGAATTAAAGTGAGTTACTGTCATTCTGAATTAAATGTGTCATGTAAACGTAGCCAATGTCACACAATGTACTGAACTGAATCCTGTTGTAAATGACAGCGTAAATATACATAATGCCACACATTGTCAGTAACAAGTCAATGAACTGAATGGAGTACTGTTAATAAAGATGTGAAGAAACACAAGTGTCACTGAAAAGTAACATTTATTTTTTACCATTCTAGAGTCCACCATCAGCAAATGACTCCGAATACGCCAAAGTGAAGATCCCCCTGGCCCTCATGCGCTATCGAGACTTCGCTGATGCCCAGCAGGTGAGTCTCTAAGATGGGGGAAAAAAAGAAAAAAAATAGCAATGGGAACAGTACAGTACATCCAGCTTTAAATTAACACCAGCCAACCGGCCAAATGATGATGAAAACTCTGGCTGGTGGAAAAGAAAAATTACAAATCACTTGTGACGGGTAGAGAGTGTATGTGTGGCTATTGAGATTTAACATCTACTTGCCAAATTCACTAGTGATGGAAAAAGTTAATTTATAGCCCTGCATACATCAATCAATTCTTCTGTTGAATCTGCACTTTTGTAAGTCTGTACGTAGGTGGCTTGCCTTGTCTTGTCCTGTGACCGTGGCTGTGGGTTACTGTCAGTGGTGTAGTCTACTTATTTGTGGTGGGTATACTGTATATTTGAGCATTTTTTGAAGTGGGTATACTGTATTTGTGCTATTCAAAACAATGGATCAATCAATTTTAAGTGGGTATACTGAAATCCCTGAAATGTAGAAGTGGGTATACTCCGTATACCCGCGTTCTACGTAGACTACACCACTGGTTACTGTGGTCTCAAGTTCCATGTTTTGTTTGTCTGATGGTGCACTACTGTATGCTCCACATGCATGGCACTCATGTGCAATAGTCTTGTGATGTTGCATGTACTGTATGCCCTGTCCTTCTTTGAACACGTCCTGTTCAGAGATGCAAAATCAATTTCCCAGTGTAAACTGGCAATAAAGTGATATCGTATCGCAGGGGTCCCCAAACTTTTTTCTCCGGGGGCCACATTATCGTTCCTGACTGTGATCAGGGGCCGGGATCAATCATGTGGGCTGTATACTAGGCCACTGCCTGTTATAATTTCTAGCACAAAATAGTTCATCATTACAAGTGATTTCCAAATGAAGTGAGTACTTCACATGTTTTTCAATTTGAAATACCACAGGCATTCCTTTTAATAACCATGTAAAAATAGCAAGGAAAGGTTAGAAAAATATGGTGATTGACAGTTTATGAGTGATACAATAGAAATGGTAGGCCTGTTTATATAACAGTGAGATGATAAACTATCAAGACAAGAAACATCTGGTGATTCACACTAGGTTTGTGAAAATTAAACTGTAGGAAGGCCTGTTGATAAACAAAATAAAATATTTAAAAAATATAGTTTATCATATTTTTTTCTGTAAGGATTGCTTCTTTGGGCCAGTTGAAATGGTAAGGTGCAGCGAGGTGGAGGGCCGGTCAAAGGGGGCTGGCGGGCCGCATCCACCCCCCGGGCCTTAGTTTGGGGACCCCTGATCGATGTTACCTGGTAGCAATGGGAACGATGGAATGGCCAAGATCTGTAGGACTTAAGATCTGTTGTGTCAAGTGGGACGCAGTACAACAGGCCATGTTATTATTTGTCATCAAATTCAATATTATTCTACCTTATACAATGGTTTAGTACAAGTAGTATTTTTCTTTTGTCCTTTCAGGTCTTTTCAGGTAAAGAGATGACTGCGCAGCTGTATGCACCCCCTGTGCCCATGTTTGACGTCAGCATCATTGTGATGCTGTGCATCGCCGTGGTTACAGTTGCTCTGGGCGGATACTGGAGCGGAGCCTCTGAAAAGTGAGTCAGTACACAACAAACTAGGCCTGTAGTGAGTAATGCACTAAACTCACGATTCAGTTCGTATCACGATCTTTGACCTACGGTTCGATACACCCCATGTTTTTTGTATATGTTAATTAATCTGCATTATGAACATTATGAAATAAAATTACAAATACAAACTATGCTAGTTTATAGGTAGAAGGTTAGAAGAGGCTACTAATAATTCAAAAAAGTTTAAAAATAATAATGATGATGATGATTTGAAGCTTGGAAGCACTAGCCTGATAAACCAGCCTAAATGTATTGGATGTCTTAATTTAGTCTGGCTCCGATGAATGGATAAAACGGAACATTGTTGATGAGCACAACCCGTTGTCTTTCAAACCATGTCTGTGCTAATAGGCCAACGCTCTGACCAATCAGCGCAACTGATTGTGACGTAGTAAGCGCGACAGAAATCTATGGTGGAGGGAGGGGACTGTAAACAAGGGAAGGTGAAGCTGTGAGCAGGACAGTGGATAACTTTAACGTTTTGAGATGGAGTCGGACTTTATGTCGCTTTTGCCAAAAAGACATGCGAGTTGCCGGTGTACTACAACACTATACAAAACTGTTCCAAAGTTCAACTTCAGCTTTGTCGGTTTCAGCGAACGTCTCGCATGCATCGAGGAAGCCCACGGTGTTAAACATACTTGAAAGAGATCTTCCTGTATTTATAGGCCGTCAGGTCACCTCAATTTTCGTTCATTCTCGCTCCACAGCATCCGAACACGATGCCCATAAGATGATGAACTGACCAAAGCTATTGTAGCGCGAGTCTGGGGGGTTACTTAAGTTGTGTACGCATGTTCTATGATTCTGTTCTATGGTTTGGTGGGTGCGAGGCACTGTTGGGGTTCGAATAAGGGGAGCGGGGAGTTCTCTCTGTTTACTGTGAGAGATCTACGTAGCAGCTGTGCTACAGTTGGGTTACTGGTAAGCAGTGTACTTGTTCATTATTTTTATGTGGCGTGGCTGTGGCCAACTGTCTCCATTAAACGGACACTTCTGTCTACATCCTGTGTGTTCCTGGCTACCAAACGCTACACTATGTTTCACTTCAGAGAGGTTCGGATCGTGAAAACATCCAAGGGTATAGACGTTTACAGAAGAATATTTTCCTTAGCTGAATGAGGAGACACGATACACCACGTGACCGCGCTAAACCAATCACGTTGCCGATTTGGACAGCTATCAGTCCTGTTGCGGTCCACAAATTGTACTAAAAATAAGGTTTTTAAAATATATATCTCTCTAAGGAAGACAGATTGATTCTTAACAGTTAAGAATGACCGTGATTATTTCTATCTTGAAGAAACAATAATGCATGAGGGTGCCAAAGGCAAAGACATTAGCCCAAATAGAAATAGGCCTACAATATCAATAATATCCAAGATCAATAATGATCGTTCATATAGGCTATACAAAGTGGTCCAACTGTTAAACTGTGCTTCAAAAGGCAATGCAAGTTACCTTTCATGATATATATACATTTAAAAAAAAAAAAAATGGAAACAATTCCAATTTTCAGTGATATTCATTCATGCATTTAAAGTGGGATAAATGGATCCTAACATTATCAAACACAAGCAGATAATTGGAGTGCTTCTGGGTCTTCACCTTTTTTCCTTGGTGCTCATCAGTGTAGGGGCTGTCAAACTTGGTCCAGGAAGACAGATGCTGAGGCATTGTAGCCAATTAAAAAAGGAAAAGAAAAAATGCAACCTTGAGTGCCTCGGCATCCGTCTTCCTGGATTCCTAACAGTGCTTCATTTATAACAAAACAATAATGCAAGTGGTGGTAGATCCCTTTTTAATCAATAATGGAAGCCATTATAATTATCAATATAATGAATATGCAATTATTCATGTGGTAATTTATCCATTACTAGATACACAACACATACAAACAGTCATAAGTATATGCTTCAATAGACTGGCCTAACTGCATGGTTGTACCTAAACAGGAGGACTAGGGCATCGGTCTACAACCCCTTGGTGGCAAGGAAGATGGAGGCAAGGCAAACAATTACAGGCTGCCCTTTTAATGTATGCCATTGAAATGTTGACAAAATTATCCACTGTTGGCTCCTTAGTGGCACCTACATCCAGCTGACTAATTATTATTAGAGGAACAAGAGGAACGTTGTGCTTTTGTGCTAGTCTGTAGTGCATGTGGAGGCCATGGGAACAACATTGTCCTTTTTCAGTGTTACTATCTTGTCTGGCTCATTTTGCTGGACTGTCACAATCTGTTTCCACACCTAAGGGTAACATGTCGAAGACCATATCTGTTGACAAAGTCTGAGCAGCAAACAACAATTCAGGCATTCAGTATTACAAGTGGTGGGGGTGAATAACACAAGATGCCGGCGGTCATGTCGGAGTCTCCTCTTCAATGTATCCTGTCAATAACAACAAATCAAACAGAAAAAAATCATGAGTCATGAATACCGGCAAAGGGGGGCTTGATATTGTAGTTTGTTAACATGGTGGGCAGTGTGGCATAATGATTAGTGAGGTGGTCTTAAGATCAGACTAGGGTTGCTGACTCAAATCTCTGACCACTGCATACACCTCCATCCATGCCTAAAGTGCCCTTGAGCAAGGCATATATCCCAACATTGCTTTAAGGAAGGTAAACTATACTCTTTAAATTACTGTAAGCATTACTGTAGCATCACACTGCCATAAGACTTCTGCCTTCCTACTACAAAATAATACAGGTGGCAAGATGAATGGTCACACACATGTATGAAATTTGCCTTTATTTCGACAAATAATAAATTGCCTTGCAAACACCTGTAGCTTGAAACAGACAACAACTCCACTTGACTGAACCAGGCCAATATGTATTCCTCAATTTGTCTCATTACTTAGAAAATAATATATTATAAAGTACATGTGTGTTGGGCACACCCTTGTATGTGTATTTGTGTGAAGTTAAGATATGACTTACTGTTGATTCTCTGCTCTGGCAGGATCCCTCAAAACCTGGTATTCCGTGGGTAGCAACTTTTGGGTAACTGCACCTCGAGATCCACACAGTCAATGTCCTTGATATGAAGGTCCTGTGTAGGTCCTTTACTTCAGGAGCTTGCACAAAAGAAAAAAAAGATGTAGCTGGCAGACAAACAGTAGCCTATATTTTTCGGTGGTGAACTGGTACAGTTGCATATTGTTAAGATCAAGCACACAGACATGATCCTCATTAACATTCACACTACCTATTACAATCAGTGTGTTAACTTGTGACAACAGATTGTAGGCCTAATAGACTGCTGGATATTGTTAACACAGACCCCCCTCAATAACTCAGATGGGGTGGGGAACAGTCCTTAACTCAAACACAACATTTGGCTATGATAAAGTACAAACAAAACATCTTTCCACAGATGATAGAACTAGCTTACCTGTCTGTGTGTCTTTGATGAAACCTTTTTGTCTGTCAGATGTGTTCTCCTAGCTTGCCAAAACAATACCTGAAGGCCTTCCCTTTGTCACGTTTCCCCCTGTGGAAAATCAGTACGTTATTCTTCAATCACAAAGCAATCAAGTCCATATAAACTAGCTTCTTAGT
This sequence comes from Engraulis encrasicolus, assembly GCF_034702125.1. Taxonomy (NCBI): domain Eukaryota; kingdom Metazoa; phylum Chordata; class Actinopteri; order Clupeiformes; family Engraulidae; genus Engraulis; species Engraulis encrasicolus. Next base: position 2,602,854 of record NC_085878.1, read on the forward strand.
GTTATTTCCACATCAACGGAACAATTAATTCAACATAATTGAGCAAGTGCGTTGTGAGATCATCGTGGGGCTCGATTGACTGGGGATGGTTTCTCGGAATGCTCACCGCACTGAAGTGTTTGAGAATACAATCACGCACAAGAATGAGTCTCAGAAGTGTTTTCGTTGGTTTACTCGGTGTATTAACTGTCTGAATACGCGCTATCAGTGTGATTCTAGTGTAGATCACTCCACCGGTATGGCACTATTAGCTCCATAACATCGATGTTATTTTAGTGCGACGCGATGCTGGTCTCGTCGAAGTGCAGTGTACTAATTTCCAAAGTGTAAAATTTAACCTCTAGCCGCCGTACACAGCCGTTTATCTGTCATCCCCAGTCAATCAGCCCCACGTTCATCTCGCACAACGTCCATGTAAACTTCAATCTTGCGACCACAGACTTTGTTTAGATAGTCAACATTAAAGACTGTAAACTGAGATTAAAAAGGGAGACGTCCGGGGCGACAGTCCATCTGTTACAATGGCAACAGGGTGAAGCGTTTACCAAATCATTACAGTCATCTTTTAGGAATATACTTTACACACACCCTGACGTTGTTAAGAGCATGCCACTTACCATTATATGAGGTGAACCTCGTCCACTCCGAGGACCTTTTCTTGGAAGACAACACGTCGCGTTCAGCAAAAGCCATGCCTCCTGACTGCTCCGAAGACCAACTGGCACTGACGACACATTTTTATGTTTGCTGGGTTATCGACGCCCAGTTGCATGGCAGTGAGTCCAAAATTGCTCGCCTCCTTCGCCTGGTCTACCATTAGGGCTAACAAGGGCGAGACGACTACCGGTACTACCATCGGGTTTTCAAAGAGCCCCATCATTTCGGCTACCAGTGGAGTTAACTGGTAGATAAGACTTTTGCCATAGCCTGTCGGTAACACGGCGAAAACGTCCTTCTTAAAAATGAATGAACGTAGAGCCTCCTCTGCTCACGTTTTAACGAAAACCCCAAGTCTAATTCTTCCAAAACTGATGCCAATGCAGAATCAAACGAGCGCTGTTCCATTGCCGCCGCCATCTTTCTTGTTGTGCTTTCTCCACTGCCCAGCGTCTCACTGCTATGTCGTCACTCCCTCAAAACCCCGCCCCAGAACCCTCTGCCCCGCCCGCGTTGATTCAAAACACATCTCTGCGTTGTGATTGGTTTAGTTGCCATCTTGCCAGATTCAGGGCAAGATTCAAAATGAATAGTTGTTCGATACCAGACCCACCCGCAGCTGAAAATTTTTCAGCGTCCAGCAGGTGGCGCTGGTTTACCAGGCTTGGAAGCACTATTACATCATATTATATGGTTGCTTTCTGGACTGAAGACAGAACGGCTTTACCAGAGAGAGTAGAGAGAGAGAGGTTCCATTGGCCCATTGTTTCCGGGTTCTATTATTGCAAGGGGGAGGGGGGGTAAATCCCCCTTTAGGTAGACATAGGCAGACCTAAGGACAGTTCTATTCAATGCTAGGAGTATTATGACACGCCCCTTTAGGCAGACCGGAACCTGGTCACGTTAGGTGCCCATAGAAACCTATTACCGGTATGTTGGCATATCTCTATACTTAAAGAATCTCTGGCTTTACCGGGGCACTAATGGTAGGGCCCTTGTCTGCTACACGGCCGACCCGGGTTTGATTCCGACTCGGGTCCTTTGCCCGCCCTTCCCCGTCTCTCTCTCCCAACTCGCTTCCTGACTCTCCTCCACTGTCCTAATAAAGGCTAGAAAAGGGAGATACTGCCTTCAGGGTTCCCACGGGTCATGGAATTTCTGGAATATCATGGAATTTCATAAACGTTTTTCCAGTCATGGAATTTTACCATTTTGCGCGCACAGTCATGGAATATCATGGAATTTTCTTAATAGTTGTGTAGAAGCAAACACTTTTTTGTTTCGTGTATAACATGGTTATACTACAACGCTCCGCCAGACACGGTTATGGTTTCGCGCTGCAATGTGTAACATTCTAGAATGCAATGAGCCCAGCTGGCAGTGGTGCTGCGTCGGTTTTCACACTTAAAAAAAAAAAATGTAACGTCATTTCTTTTTACGCAAGTGGTCATGGAAATTCTGTTTTTTGGGTCTGGAAAGTCATGGAAAATCATGGAATTTTATATCTGAATTGGAGTGGGAACCGTGGAAAAGGGCGATACTGCCTTCCTGGACCACTGTACAGTATCGTGATTCTGTAGCCCGGCGAGCCAGACCCGTATAGCAAAAAGCTGTCAGCCACGAAATGTATTATCATCCAGGCTTTTTAAATTAAGTAAAAACTTTCGTGCTGTAAGTAGCACGGATGGCCGCCATGTTTCTTCTTAGAAAGTTTTCTGTGTTTACTAGGTAGCCCGGCCCCCCATCTCTTGATTGGCCCTGTCATCGGATAACTTTCAGCCTCGCAAAACGACCGGGGTCCGCTAGACTGCCCCCAGGAGCAAATTCAATTTGCGGTCGCTAGGGGCGTCTAGATTTCTAGGCTAGTGATTCTGTGCATCAAGGTTTGTCGGTTCAATGCAATATCGTTACAGCCCTACAATAAGCACATGACCTTTTCTGGTCGCTCCACGTGAGTCACACTGCAGTGCTCCATATTCTAATAAACAAAAGCAATAAACATAATTAATAATGCTGCAATAATTGACTGTAAGCAATTAGCTCAATGGCACATTAGTCTCGTCTTCTTGTCATCTTTACTCCATTAAAATGTATGATCTTTTAATACTCTTTTGATGCGTCACTTGGTTCAGCCCTTTGAAATATTCACAAGGCACCGCATACAACTGAAGTGGTTTTGCCTCATATCAGCCTTTTGGCTAAGCATTTGGCTTAATGCTAAACCTGCCCATTTGCATGTTTCTATTTAACTCAGGATCGTGGGTGTTTTGTGACCTGAGACGCAGTGTTCAATCATGTGTTTCAGTGGCATAGTTAGTTTCGGTGCTTTTTCTGAAAGGGGAAATAGGGGCGCTCCACCCTCATACCTCCAAGGTGCACCCTCATACTTTTTTTTTTAATATATAAATTACTTTTTTGAGTGCCCCTAGTAAATTCCCCCCTTCACCCCCCGCATCCTGCCATGATGCTCCCTCATGCAAAAAAATCCTAGAAAAAGCCCTGTAGTTGATCTTGTTCAGAGTTAAATAAAGGGCACCTTTCATGTAACCATACATGTACCTGTATGTCGTACAAGTTGCACTCAAAAAATGGTGCGTCATGACTGCATTTGAGATTTATATCTAGTTTGTTCCTCGTCAGAAGCAAGTAGAAGTGGTGTATGAGTTTTAGGCCGATGCCTAAATATTGTTTCTCTACTCCTCATGACTTTTTTTCACTACACTAGGGAGAAACAGAGTGAAAGCTCTTTCCTTGGCACGACTGAGGAGTCGTCCAATAATGGAGAGCTATCCCTGTACTCTCCTCTGAAGGTCGTCATCTTCGTAGGCCTCATGTGTATCATGCTGGTGCTCATGTACTTCTTCTACAAGTATCTTGGTAAGTGTTCAGCCACTGTGTCAGCGGTTTTCGTAAGCAGTTTTATCTCTTTTTCAGCATGTCTGCGTAGCCACAGTTTTACCTCTTTTTCAGCATGTCTACTCTGCGTACCCGCAGTGACATTTGTGCAATATGACCTGGCTGCAGCATAGCGTTGACAATTCTGAGCCGTGCTAATTTGGGCTGGTTAAAACTGTCTTCTTCTCCATCACTGCCTCTGTCTGTCTGCCTCTCTCTCTCTCTCTCTCTCTTTCTCATGCTCTCTCTCTCTCTCTCTCTCTCTCTCTCTCTCTCTCTCTCTCTCTCTCTCTCTCTCTCTCTCTCTCTCTCTCTCTCTAGTCTATGTTATCATCGCCATCTTCTGTGTGGCCTCGGCCACGGCCCTCTACAGTTGCCTGGACGCCCTGCTTGACAAGGTCGGCTGTGGAAAGTGCAGGTGTGGTTGGTTCATCATTACCGTCTCGTTTTGCATGCGAACATGAGCCAGACATCTAGCCATCTAAAATTACACAACAACCAAACACTGTGTGCATGAAATATGTAAGGTGAAACTCTGCTGTGAGAGAGAGCTTCTCTCTTTCACTTTTGACTACTTCCCTTTACTTTCCCTCTACAGCAGCAAGATGTCATGCATGACAGTTTTATTTACAGTGAGAGTAATAAGTATTTGATCCCTTGCTTATTTTGTTAGTTTGTACTTTGTACATTAATAAAGACACGATCAGTCTATTATTTAGCGCAAGTGGTCAGAATAACAAAAAGAAAGTCTAGAAAATAACTTAAAACAAAATATATTTATTGATTTATATTTCATTGATGGAGGATTAAAATCATGCAGGCCACACACATTGTACCCTAACTTAAGAAGGAACGTAAGCAGGCCCACCTGAGATTTGCCAATGAACACCAGACTGATTAAGGATATGATAATGAGGTGCTGTAGTTGGATGAAACCAAAATCAAGCTGTTTGGCATTAACACAGCTCACTGTGTTTGGAGGAAGAGAAATGCTGACTATGATCCCAAGAACACCCTCCTCACCATCATGCATGGAAGTGGAACCATTGTGGTTTGAGGGTGTTTGTCTGGCCAAGGCACAGCACAAGTACATAGTGTCAACAATAAGATGACGGGAGACATGATGTACCATAAAGTCCTGAGTGCCAACCGCCATCCCTCCACCACTAGACTGAAAGTAGGTATCCCTCCCAACATGATAATAATACACAACATACAGTCAGAGCAGCAAAGGGGTGGAAATAGAACAATAGTACATTTAGGTCATGAGGTGGCCTAGACTGTCTCCAGACGCTAACCCTATAGTAATCCTATAGAGGGAACCGAGGCTCACATTTGCCAAGCCACAGCAGCTAAATCTTGATGATTTAGAGAGGATCTGCAGAAAGAAATGTGGACAAAATCCCTTCTGATATGCGCACAATCATTGTCATCAACTTAAAGAAACCTCTGACCAAGGGCTTTGCCCACAAGTACTCTGTCTTCTTTGACAAATGAATTAAAATCTTTGAAGATATTTTACGAATTTTGTTTTTGATATTCTGTCTCTCCATGTTAGAATACACTTAACATTAAAGTTATATACAGATCATGTCTTTATTAGGGAACAAAACAACTAAATTAGCTAGGGATCAAATACTTATTACGCTCATTGTACATGTGTGTTTTATGTATCATTTTGGTTTTATTGGAGGAAATGTTCATTTTAGTCCCTCAGTTAGATTCTATAGTTTAGTTAGTACATCTTCTGTAGTGAAAACTGGTCTCTTGTGTTAACATTAAAGTGAATCATAACTCCAAGAAGAGTGTTCATAACTGCTGTATATTGCCCTGCTATTAGAGTCCCATATTCCCATGTCGTCAATCCCCCACGCAGTCACCACACCCATGTGGTTTAGTGAGGCCTGACTTCTGTGGGTGGCAGCACAGTCTCTCTCTCTCTCTCTCTCTCTCTCTCTCTCTCTCTCTCTCTCTCTCTCTCTCTCTCTCTCTCTCTCTCTCTCTCTCTCTCCCCCCCCCCCTCTCCCTCTCTCTCTCTCTCTCTCTCTCTCTCTCTCTCTCTCTCTCTCTCTCTCTCTCTCTCTCTCTCTCTGTCTCCTCACCCACTGGGCGCTGCTGTCTCATTTCCCCCTGCTCTTGCTCTGCTGTCTCCGTTTAGTTTCTCCTGCCGGAGCAGAGCGGTTCCTGTCAGATCGCTGCTGCTGGCTGCTCTGTGCGTCAGTGTGGCTGTGGTCTGGGGAGTGTACAGGAACGAGGACAGGTACGGACTGTCTGCACTCAACAGAGTCTCTCTCTCACACACTCTATCTCTCTTTCTCTCTCTCTCTCTCTGTCTCCCACACCCTCTCTCGCTGCTTCTCTCTCTCTCCCACTCTCTCTCTCTCTCTCTCTCTCTCTCTCTCTCTCTCTCTCTCCATCCTTCTCCCTTGCGGGTTGTTATTCCCCCAGGTCTATGGTGAGTGGGAGGCTCCTTGCCCCTGTGGTCAGGAAGTGGTCTGGGTTGTTTTTAGAACGCTTAAAGTCAGCGAAGAGGGCACACTGTTGTTTTCAGATTCAGTCTAGTCTAGTCTGTCTGCCTGCTTTCCTAAGATGCTTAAAGGAGAAGTCCAGTTTTTTTAACATTAAGGCCATTTTCTGAGTGGTCTGCAATGTTTTAGAACCCTCCTCACCGTTTATTTCATGTTTGCTGCAGTCTCTGTTATTTGGCTTATTTGGATTTGATCTCAACCAGCTTTAGAATGGCCGTCTATGGGCACCTGCAACTCTGTTCTTAAAATCACCTTTAACATTTGTTTTCAAGAATATGCAACTCACCAAGTGTTCAGCAGTATTCACTGGTGTTCCTTAACAATTTTTGTAGCGAAATATGGCATCTGTCGTGTTTTATGTGTGTTTTATGTAGGAATTTGTAAGTTAAGTTTCACTTTCACTTTCACTTTCTTTCACAAAATGGCAAATAAAAAATGACAGAAGCCATATTTTGCCTTGACACTTGTTAGGGACTGCTAGTGAACACCCCTAACCACTTTGAGAGCTGTAGACTTCCAAAAACAAATGTTTAAGGTGATTTTAAGAACAGAGTTGCAGGTGCCCATAGACGGCCATTCTAAAGCTGGTTGAGATAAAATCCAAATCAGCCAAATAACAGAGAGTGCAGCAAACATGAAATAAACGGTGAGGGGGACTTTAAAATATTGCAGACCATTCAGAAAATGGCTTTAATGTTCAAAAAACTGGACTTCTCCTTTAAGAGTGAGAGGGGGGTAGAGAGAGAGAGAGAGAGAGAGAGAGAGAGAGATAGAGAGAGAGAGAGTGTGTGTGTGTGTGTGTGTGTGTGTGTGTGTGTGTGTGTGTGTGTGTGTGTGTGTGTGTGTGTGTGTGTGTGTGTGTGTGTGTGTGTGTGTGTGTGTGTGTGTGCGCGTTATTGTGCGTGTCTCGTTGGAACACAAGGCACTTATGTTAGGTCTAGCCATAGCCATAAAACAATTTTGACGTGAAATGATGACATCACGGATCTTGTATTCATGTTGCCATTCATGTAATGAAAATGAATTTAAAGAAATATACTTTATGTACACTCTGCAAAATGTGTTGTTACAGATTGTGTAGCAGATTTTTTTTTAAGATTGTGATGAATCAAAGAATGAAACCAATGAAACCATCTCACTCTTTCAGATGGATCTGGATACTCCAAGACCTGTTGGGCATTGCCTTTTGTCTAAATTTCATGAAGACCATCACCCTGTCAAACTTCAAGGTACAACACACAACAGAAAAGTTATAAGGAGGAGATGCTGAGCGCTCTTCTTTGTTAGACAATATACTCCAATGCTGGTGCTCTTGAAGTTAAACGACAAAGTCCATTCTTCAAAACTTGTTGGCCGTTGGGCCTACTTCAGGCTACTCTTGCATAGAGACAAGGAGTAGTATGGTGTTTAGTAATTTAAAAACCCTTTATTTTAACTGGGCTACATAACTAAAAACGCCAACCGGTTTCAACCACACAGGGTCTTCATCAGGGCGTGACAAGGAACAGAAAGTGTTCTCTCTTCGGTCCACAATGACTGTGTACGGTGCTGCCCTTACAAAGACAAAAGGCCGCATACGTGTTCTGTCACACCCAATTTAGACAGGAATGTGACTTAATAACACCTCCCTTGTATTGCACCGTCATCTCTTACTCTAATCTTTAATGCGTCTTCCTAATAGAGCTTGAAAGTGATGTCACATCCTCCGATTTCATGGACCTCACTGCGTTTTTAACGGAAAAATTTAGCATGTAATCCAATGGCGGTATTAAAATGATATTTCGATCCCCTCTGAATTGTGCCACGAGCTTCACATATGTTGTTTCTGATATTTTAATAAATTGTTTCGTACCAAACACTAAACGATTTAGCAGGGTGTGTTTTTTCACATTTTTCATGTCGACGGCCTCAGAACAAAATATCGATGCTTCTGCATGAATGATCTAAATTTAGCTCCTAAAACAGCATATTTGTAACCCAGCGCATATAATGACTGGAATCAGAAGATATTTACTCGCTACCGTGCTGTTAGATGGTCGGCTAAGGTCTGGTGAATGCGGATCTAAGTCACTTCCACTTTCAAGCTCTATAAGAAAAGCATCTTCACTGCTACACGTTCAACACATTTTACTGGACAGTGTGAGAAACTTGAAGGAATTCCCTACCCTCCAAAATAATATTTGTGTTTGCCATTGACAATTTATTTGAGTTGTATTGTTTATAGGGTCAGAGGTAGGCCCTGGACATTTTTGAATCTTTCAAGTGGCCACCAAGTTGGAAAAAGGTTGAGAAGCCCCGATCTATTTAATGTAATGTGTGACACTTGAAAAGATTTAAAGATTCATGTGAACCTTTGAGAACATAATAAAGGTTTGTGTCCCAGGCTCTCTTATCACGTTTGTGTCATCCTCAGACTATGAGTTTGAATTCTCTCCAGCTTTGAGGGAAGCCATGATATAGGCTGTAAACATCCACCATAAAGGCACGCTGTATTTAACATACCTACTGCACAGCATTCCAGGACGGTAAATACATTTTGCCACGTTGAAAAATGTCAACTGTTCTTTCTGTGTCTGTCTCTGCCCCCCCCCCCCCTTACCTCTTTGTCTTCCTATCTCTCTCTCCATCTGTCTCTGTTTTTCTTTCCCTCTTTCTGTCTTTTGCTGTATCTCTCTTCTTTCTGCCCCTTTCATCCTCTCTCTCTCTCTTTCTGACTGTCCATTTCTCTCGCTTCATCTCTCTTCTCCCTTCCTCAATTATTCTGTCTGTCTCTATCTCGCGATCTCCCTATCTCTGTTTGTCTGCCTGTCTCTTTCTCACTCTCTCTCACTCTTTCTTCTTTTCTTTCTCTCTCTCTCTCTCTCTCTCTCTCTTTCTTTCTTTCTTTCTTTCTTTCTTTCTTTCTTTCTTCTCTTCTCTTCTCTTCTCTTCTTTCTTTCTTTCTTTCTTTCTTTCTTTCTTTCTTTCTCTCTCTCTCTCTCTCTCTCTCTCTCTCTCTCTCTCTCTCTCTCTCTCTCTCTCTCTCTCTCCCTCTCTCTCCCCATTTCTCTTCTCCGTGCTGTCTAGATCTGTGTGATCCTGCTGGGCCTGCTGCTCCTCTACGATGTCTTCTTTGTCTTCATCACGCCTTTCTTCACCCCGGTGGGTTACATCACACCTCACACCACACGTGTTTCATAAGGCCTAACCCACGGCCGGCCATCCCATGTTTGAAAGTAAAATACCGTGTTCAGAAAGTAGAAGTGAAATGCTTGGTACATGTTTGTTCCTCAAACCCTTTGATGCCAGTTGTGATCAGCCTCTTACGGTTCTGTGAGTAAATGAGCTGCGGCGTGACGTGAGAAAATGCAGACTGAACAAACATTCGTTTAACTTTCCCTTTTTAAAAATATTTGTGGGCCTTTTTAAGTCTTTATCATTTTTTACGAGACAGGAAGCGAGTTGAGAGAGAGAGAGAGAGAGAGAGAGAGAGAGAGAGAAAGGGGAAGGATCGGTTAATGACCCGGGCCGGAATCGAACCTGGTCCGCCGGCATAGCAGTCTAGTGCCCAGCCGGTAGATCCACAGCTAGGACCAGGAGTTTTACTTTCTCAAGCCAGCTGGTCCAGCCTTGGTTGGACCCTAGTGATGACATGCTGTTACAAACGTAACATAAGGGGAACTCGAAAACTGAAAAACGGTATCAAAAGGATATTTATGAAACAAAAAGAGAGGAGCCGAGTTCCTACATATAAACGAAAATAAGGGGCCGATCAGCCTCTTACGTTTCTGTGAGTAAATGAGCTGCGGCGTGACGTGAGAAAATGCAGACTGAACAAACATTCGTTTAACTTTCCCTTTTTAAAAGTATTTTTGGGCCTTTTTAAGTCTTTATCATTTTTTACGAGACAGGAAGCGAGTTGAGAGAGAGAGAGAAAGGGAAGGATCGGTTAATGACCCGGGCCGGAATCGAACCTGGTCCGCCGGCATAGCAGGCCAGTGCCCAGCCGGTAGATCCACAGCTAGGACCAGGAGTTTTACTCTCTCAAGCCAGCTGGTCCAGCCTTGGTTGGACCCTAGTGATAACATGCTGTTACAAACGTAACATAAGGGGGACTCGAAAACTGAAAAACGGTATCAAAAGGATATTTATTAAACAAAAAGAGAGGAGCCGAGTTCCTACACGAGTCTAGGGTATAAACGAAAATAAGGGGCCGAGCCCCTGTTGCAATAAGAAAAAGCTTTACAAAACAGCGATGGCGTCAAAAAGGCAAGAGTTTACAAATGCAGCAAAAATGCACAGTAGTCAGGGCATCAACCGGGGAGTTCAAGTGCCAAGCCGGATGCTCGCAGGAGGAGGGAGAACTGTTGTCAACCCTCGGGTTAAATACGCAGCGCTCCGCCCCAATCCACAGGTGTCGCCACTGATCAGCACTGAGAATCTGTTGAGGACAATCAGTAAGTTAAAGGTCCCCAACAAGACAGTAATTTACAGGGGGGGGGAAACCCCAAACTAAACGTGGCAGTAACACATGCACTATGTCTTCGCCACCAGTTCTGTCCTCCTAGGTTATAAACCACCACATGTTCAATAATGAGCTCATTGTTGGAACATTTTCAAACTATTTCTTGATCAATGTCAGTCATGGTGCAGAAACTCGCAAAGCAAAACAGCATTTCACAATAAAGTAAAAAAAAAAACAGCAAAAAAACAACACCATTTCATGTTAGTGGAGGGTTATGTTTTTGTAACCTTTTTTTACACAATCATTTTTGTTTTAATAATTTTAGGTAAATAAATAATATGTTGGTGTAAATAATAGTAAATAATATGTTGATGTTTGTAGAATGGGGAGAGCATCATGGTCCAGGTTGCGCTGGGACCTGCATCTGCTGGGGAGAAGGTGAGGACGACCCACAACACAACACATTTTGTTTGTTTTGTTCTTTATAACGTGTGGAGTTTGCCTGTTACAAGGTTGGCACTGTAGGGAAAGAAAAAAACCGAAACTGCTTTATTAACATGACTGCCGATTGACCTGATGATTTCCTAATGGTTGCCGCTTACTGTATTGCTCTGTATAGTATGGTATGTACGTACGAGGTGCAGCAGGGTGGCACCGAGTGAGTGACTGTCTGACGTGTGCCATTTGGCTTGCTTGGCTCTGGTTCTAGACTGAGGGTAACATTGTGGAAGTGCCAGCCGACCCTACGCCCACCTATGAGAAAGTAAGAGCCATCTTTCACCTCTTCACGTGGGGGAACGGTTACCAAACGTCTGTCTTGTCGTCTGCGGACAATCATAGTTATACTCTACAGCTGCCTGCCTGCCTGCCTGCCTTGCCTTGCCTTGCCTTGTCCTGCCATCTTGTCTGTCTGAGCTGTCTCTACAGGGTGCAGGCAGCGGCCAGTGTGTCTGCTTTTGGGGAGGGAACAAGGGGATGGTGTCTTTCCTCCACGTTTATGTTGGCTCGCTGACTGACACGGTGCTAGAGAATAGAATAGCGCTCTGTTCTTCACATTCCCTTACTCATACGACTGCAGATGCAGATGCATGCGTCATCATGCGTAGCTTTCATGATGATGATGATGCTGCGTTTCATTCAGACTGTGAGTTTGGCAGAAAAGGTGACAAATGCTAGACAATGCTAGACATGGAATGCTACTATGTATCTGTTACTATACATAGTGAATACTGTATATTTAACAAGTTTAAAACAGTTATAACTTCTTTTAATTACATTAATTAATAGTATGCAGCTGATCAGTAACAGTAAGCTGTGAGGGTTTTCCCGGCTATTTCCATTTTCGTTTTGTGTGCATGCAGTTGTTAGTCATCCATTTGGTTGATGTTTTCATATTTCTTCTATGGAATATCATAAAAGAAATATTGAATGAATGAACAAACTGTATTAGTGTGAAGCGCATGGAACGGGTGTAGCGTCATAGCTAGTGGATTCTGCTCCTGCACAGACTAACGCTTCACCGCTTTCAACATTTTGAGGCGTATTTTGAGGTATTTTGAGGCTTATTTTGACTTTTTTTTGTATTGACAACTCTACCTTTCTGTTGTTTTCTTCGTTAAAGCAATACTAAGCAGTTTTTGGTCCTCTTGTGTAACTCGAGAGGTTGGAGGTTGACAGACGGATCTCTCATAAAGTCGATGCTGCCTGGGTCCCCTCCAAACCTAATGTGGTTACCCCAGCCGGCCATGGTGGCCAACAAAGCCCATTCAGAATTGGTCCTCACCCTGTTGCTGACCTACTTATACCATTTTGGAAATGCTATTTTAAAGTTTAAAAAAAAAAAACCTACTTAGTGTTGCTTTAAACACTTCAGATATTGTGTTGTCTAGGTGTCCTTTCTGTTGCACTCTTGTTTATGTCATTTCACTCTGTCTATATTGTTGCATTTGTCTGTATATGGGCAATTGGCATAATTTACTAGCAGACATCAGAGTGGTGCAACCACAGGTAATACCTGTGTTGTATAAGTGAAATGTTTCTCATTCATTCATCTGAGAGTGGCAATAGCTGTGGTTGTAACACCTGACATCTGCTACTAAAAAACGCCAATGACCCATATATTTTATTTATACAGTCTATAGTTGATGCCCTCTTCAGGTTTTCACACTTCTTTTGCTCCACTCGCTGTATGTTGTCGATGTTTTGGTAACACTTAATTGTAATGGATGCATAAAAGCATTATGAAGACTTAAATACTCAGTAAATAATTATTTAACGATGAACCAAACATTTAAAAAAATTCTAAATGAGTAGGAAATGTTATTTTATGTTTATCAAATATTTACATTTTTGTAAATGAATTTAAAATGCTTTGTCAAAAGGTTTGTGTAATCTTGAGCATATTATTTGTAGATATTTTATAAATCATTAATAAAACTTAGTAAATAATAAAAACATTTGTTAGTTTTGTTCATTTTGAGTTAATTATTTACTAAGTCTTTATAATGCTTTTATGCATCGATTATTCTAAAGTGTTGGCGATGTTTTTCTGCTGCCTGTTCCTCATTCTCCTGTTGCGTTGCAGCTGCCGGTGGTGATGCGAGTGCCCAGGTTCTCGGCCTGGGCTCAGAACCTCTGCGGCATGCAGTTCTCCATCCTGGGATACGGAGATATCATAGTGCCAGGTGAAATCACTCTCCCCAATACCTCGTTTTGTAACTAACTGCAGATAAAGTTTGTGCTTTTCAAATGCCTTATTTGTGATTTTGAGAATCAGAAATGTGTTAATTAACATTGGAAAGTATTTATTTTAGAACAAACAAAGAATTTGTCTTGGTGCAGGTGTATTACAGATAACATGATGGCTGAAAAGAACTAAACAACTGAAGAAAACCATGACTATACATACATTGCAATGAAACTGAAATGCTTTGCGATGTTTAGGTCTGCTGATTGCCTACTGTGCCAGATTTGATATCTGGAGTGGTAGCTCCAAGAGGATCTACTTCATCACCTGCACAATAGGTATGTACTGTATGAATCATAAACATGTACACTACACGTATGTTCACCAGGGGTATTCAATTCAAAGTCACTGAGGACCAGTTTATCAAATTCCTCACATTAAAAGGACCGAAATTAAATTAATATTATATATAGAAGGCGCGCCTATGTTTACATTTTGTTCAGACCTCATGGAAGGCCAGAGCCTTGCCATGCAAGGGCTGGATCTGGCCCCGGAGCCTCCAATTGAATAGCCCTGCAGTACAGGATAGTGATGTAAAGATTATGACATTGTACTATGTACACAGTAGGTATACTGTATAGATGACAAGCGCGTTGATGTACATGTAGACTTGCCTCGTAAACTAGGCGAGTGATTTTAAACCACTGTACAAGGGAACCATAGTGCGCCATGAGAGATCATCTGGTGTGTTATGGAATAATAAAATGACTGTGTATTGGTCATGCAAAAAAAGTTAGCTATCAGCCTATTAACGGTAGTATTTTCATAACATTGACTGGAGGCACTAGTCCGCATTAGCCTGGCCAACCAAAGAGTAAGAAAGGAGCTCTGAGCTGCTGTTTACACGGAACCGAATGTCTTTAAATGTGAATATTTTTATTTATCCGTTTATGTGTCAATACATGTGGAGAAAAATAAAAACTTCATTGTAACAGGTGCGTTTTAGCGCCCTAAATGGGGCTACATTTTTTCAGCCGGATTTTTGATATGTGAATTCTAAAACTGCTTACGTGTAAACGGAAGGCCAAAGCCGGTGTGTTTTCAATAAGATCCACATACTGTACATGTAAACAGCGTCTGAGTCTGGCCCTTTGCCTTCTCCCCTCCCAACCCTCCAGCCTATTTCTTGGGGATGATGGTGACGTTTGCGGTCATGCTCCTCTCCAAGATGGGCCAGCCGGCTCTGCTGTACCTGGTGCCCTTCACACTCCTCTCCAGCGCCGCCGTGGCCTGGAGCCGCAAGGAGATGCGCCAGTTCTGGTCAGGAACCACTTACCAGGTGGGTATGCACACACACACAAACACACACAGACTCAAACACACACAAACACCCACATACACACACAAACACACACAGACTCAAACACACACAAACACCCACATACACACATGCACACATGCACGCTCGCACACACGAGCACACAGGCACTTTCTCTTGTATACTTACACGCACGCACACACACACACACACACACACACACACACACACACACACACTTAAACACCCACATGCACACGTGGGCGCACAAACAAACACGAGCACACAGAGACTTCTTCTCTCTTGTGAGTCTGAGAGCCTAGCTTTAAAAAGCTTCACAGCAGAGCGATGCTTAACAGACCAACTAACATTCACTCCAGCTTGGCAAACTTGGCAGGAGAAGCAGGTCAGAGGTCAAATACAAGGGACTGCAGTTACATGCGCAGAGTATTCCAATTTCAAGCGGAATATGGTCAGCATTCGGTTTAAAGGGACACTGTGCAGGAAATGGTCAAAAGAGGTACTGCAACTATGCTGCTCATTGAAACTGGGCTGCCTATTGCCAAATGTGATCTTGACATGAAAGTTTACTAAGTAATAAGCAAATATTTTCTAGTATGGCCCAAGTACAGTAATTTCTGCAGCTAAAAATGGCTATTTTTGGAAATTCAAAATGGCGGACCATGGAGAAGATCCCCCTTTTCATGTATGAAAAGTGCAATTTTTCCAGTCATAGTGAATACTTAGAATTTGATGGTGGTGGTAAGTATTCATGAAAAAGGTAACATTGGTGAATGGGCAGCATGAATTCTGGAAATAAACAACTAAAAATCTCACACAGTGTCCCTTTTAAAAGACGTTCCGGAATATTCCGTTTCCATGTGTGGAACCTGCGCTCTGAAAGTGGAATATTCCCTGAACTCGGACACATTCGGAATGAATTAAGAGTTTACATGACGTGCGGAAACCGAATACTGACACTGTTTAAAATCTGAAATATTCCTGGCTGTAACTGTGCTCATTATTGTCAGCCAGCTGTTTTGACCTTATGTTTTGTTCATAGAGAGGAGGAAGGGTAGGAATAGGAAGTCAAAGAAGCTAAGGTGCCGTAAAATGGCTAAATTGTAAGCACACAGACCAATATGCCCTGGATTCACGAAAATGTGAAACAGAGAAGACTTTACCTAGTCTGTCAACATTGAGTACTGTACAGTTGGTTGCCGCTGGCTGTAATTCAATTGTAGGACTAACATTAACATTCAAGGCATTGTGGAAAAAATGATGTGTATTGTAAATCTGTTTTATGTGACACCTACCGGTAAGCAATAAACATCCTACTCTTAGAGAATAGTCTAGGGTCACATCCCCTCAAAAAGTGATAATAAATTGCAACTTGGTCTTCTGTCAGGTGTTGGACTCTTCCAGGGAGCCTTTATTACAAGGTTTGAAATATTCCTAATTGAATGTCTAAAAACAATTATTCTTTGCTTGCTTTCCTTCCATTTGTGGTGTTTTGTTTGGTGTATTATCATTTCCCTATTCTGTTTTTCTTCTTCGCCGCTCCCTTAAAGCCTGTGTGTAATGCTGCAACAACTAAACATGGCCGCTAGGTGGCAGCAAAGCTCTTGGTAGTGTCAATGTGCTGAGCTCTGTACATCATCATAACCTCGCTGATGCTCAACAGTCTTGCGAATAATACTGTGGCTTGGATGCAGCACTAGGGGCCAATGCAGACAACTATAGAGTACAGACCCATCCTGTTGATGCTTCCACTCAACTGAATGCTGTGCGCTACTACCTGTCTGTTCTACTATAGTTTCTGATCTCCAGTATTTTCACTTCTAACACGACGACTCCCCCCACACACTGTCTAACAGGCTAACACTGTCATGCTACGCCATTGTCATCATCACTTCTCATTTCCAGTGATTGACAATAGAAGACCATTGTCTGCATGCCTTCTTTCATGTGACCACCATTTCACATTGGCCCATTTCCCTGCAGTTGTTTTAAGGGAATGTGTGAAATGAAATTTCATGATTTTTAGATTTGTCATTTTGTTGTGTGTTGTGTGTTGTTGGACTTTGAGTGTGAAGAAAGGACTGTGTGATGTTTAAGTGTAACCTCAAACTTGTCGACCGTGACAGGACTGTGTAATGTTTAAGTGTAACCTCAAACTTGTCGACCGTGACAGGACTGTGTAATATTTAAGTGTAACCTCAAACTTGACGACTGTGACAGCCGATGAGCACAGTACTTTAGACATACTTTGCCTGCTGTTCAGAATCAGAATAATCAAGAACAAGTTTGAACATACAAACAATTTCATATTTCTGAACAAAGAATGAATGCACATACACAATAGCTATGAGACATAAAATTAATAAAAAGAAAAAATATATAGACTAAGGCCCAATCTCAATTCACCCCTTGGCCCTACCCCTTACCCCTCCCTTCCGTTTTGTGTAGGGGTAGGGGTATCCCAATAGTCGTTAAGGCAGAGGGGTAGGGGTAAGGGGGAGGGCTTTGTAGCCCTCAAAAAGGAGGGGTTTGGACAGGCAGACTCCGTTTGGAGGGGTAAGGGGTAGAGGTAGGGGTAGGGGTAGGGGTAGAAAAATACAAATGGGATTGGCCCTATAACAATCATAGTTAGAGCTATGGTTAGGGGTTTCATCTTAAAGTCAGTGCTGTGGTGGCATGCTTGGACATACATTTGAGATGGTGAACAACACTAAAAATCAAGTAGGCAGGCTCTTAGAGAAAACCACACGAGAAGGTTTGATCAGATTCATTCTTGGAGCTGTTGGTCCTCTTTTTTTCTTTTTAACCTAGTATACTTCTATTGTGTTTTGTCCACAGATGAACAACCGGGATATGCCAGTGGGGAGCGAAAATGCTAACTGTCAACCATAACACTCTGTGTGTTTGTATCAGTACACTTACCATTTTATATACGCACACCACACTTGTCAAACTAACAAAGGGACTTGGGTGAAGACACACCTTTCCTGTTGATCAACACAAATCACATTTTTAAAAACAAATTTAGATCTTAAATAGGAACTTAGTGTGGTGATTTCTTGATGTGCTAAATTGTTTGTGTGCTTCTGTGTAATCATTTTGGAATATCAAAGAAATACTGCTGAAAACAGTTTGCACCAGTGACCGACTACCGTGACTGGCTGACGCACTTTAATTGTTTGAAATGTGTATTATTATTTAGCAACAAAATAATGGTTTGATGAACAGTTTTGTAGCACTCATTTTTTTCAAAGACATCATGATGTACATTTATGACGACTGGGGATTTGTTAAGAAAGGGAGGGGCCTTATTACTGCCTTAAATTGGGTTTTATTTTATGGTTTTTATGTCATTCTTTCCAAGCTACTGATTCACAATAAATATTGATGCTGATTAAACTTTTGACATTACTCTTTGGGAATTTAAACAGATGATGAATCATCTGCTGATCTACTCTATATAATTTGTCTATATATTGTGCTTATACTTGTAACAGTGTTTTGAAAATGATTATTTTCACTCTGTTAAAGTTAAATAGGTGTAACATATAAAGAAAACATATACACGCTGCAATTGCACAACTGGGCAATCCGATTTCACAATGTAATAATTTTCCTTGGATCAATGAAGAAGTTGTTTGTCCATGACTCACACAGAAGACTTTTTCATTTGACATTACACAACAACCCACTGCTCCAAAAATGTCCCCAAAATCTAAATAACAAGGAACAATCAACAGTAACCGTTCTAAGGGAAACATGAAGGAGGGCACACACACACACATTACTTCTTGGAAAATATTATCGCTGATTTCTGCCTTCCTGTTTGGAAGACTGAGAAAGGTGATGCAAGGCGAGGAATTCCCAGGCCAATAGCGCCTGCATGCCTGGCTGGCATCAGATTACACGGCCTACTCTACAGCAAGTCATTGCACTTGGCTTGATCACTATGTTCGCATATGATATTAGTAATAACATGAATTGCTCTATTTTCCTTTCAGAATCCCATGTCATGCCTTATTTTTCTTGTACATGAGGTTTTCAGCGCCACAGGATATCAAAATGGTCGATGTACAGGTGCCATGTACTTCAAGACTGGATGAGTTATAACCACTTGTTGCTCCTGCATATTAAAGATGTTGCTTAAAGGGACACTGTGCAGGAAATGGTCAAAAAAGGTACTGCAACTATGCTACTCATTGAAACTGGGTTGGCTATCGCCAAATTTGATATTTACATGAAAGTTTACTAAGTAATTAACAAATATTTTCTAGTATGGTCCAAGTAGAGTCATTTATGCAGCTAAAAATTGCTATTTTAGGAAATTCAAAATGGCGGACCATGGAGAAGATCCCCCTTTTCATGTATGAAAAGTGCAATTTTTCCAGTCATAATGAATACTTAGAATTTGATGGTGGTGGTAAGTATTCATGAAAAAGGTATCATTACTGAAAGGGCAGCATGAATTCTGGAAATAAACAACTAGAAATGTCACACAGTGTCCCTTTAAGCATTGTATTAACATGAAACTAGAAACTGATAATACTGGAAGATTCAAATCCAATACATTGTTGGCCAACAGATGCCGCACAAAGTGCTTATCAATGAATTGCAGTGTGCTGTTTCAAAAAAGATTACGATTAAGGCGCCAAATGTTTAAAATTCAAAGGCTGTGAGATAATCAAACTCATTAGTCATAATAAATATTTTCTTTTTTTGAACAATATGCATTGCATGGTGGTGGTAATGGGGTTTAAGGGACAGGTTTATTCAGAGGCTCACATGTACCAGGCAGGATTATTATTTTGCCATATTATCATTTTGCCATTTTAGTTGTCATAGCAGACAAAAGACAGAGGGGTGTCGCGCCAAAAACTCCAGTCCTTGTGGGTGCGTTGGTTCCAAAGCGATAATCCACAGAAGCAAAGAGTAGAACTCAATGTTGTGTATGTACTGTATTGTTCGTGTGGCCTGCAATACACTGGATGTACGCGCAGACAACTCAGGGTCCGCATTAACGAACATCGCAGTGCGGTCAATAGGAACGACCCCAAGTCACCTGTTGCGCGCCACTTTGCTGAAGCGAAACACACAGTGTCTGACTTGAAATTTATGGGCATTGACCGCGTCCTTCCCACCCGTAGGAGAGGATGTACGCCACAGACCCTTCTACAATGTGAAGCCAGGTGGATCTTTTATCTAAAAACAATGCATCCTAGGGGTCTAAATGATGATTTCGATCTGACTTGCTTCCTCTAAGTAATGTGGTACTTCATAGCTTACCTTTTGGTATTAATATGCACTTAAGAGTGCGATGTACAATGTCTGCATTCATCTTTTCTTAATTTTCACTTTATTCTCCAAGTTTATTTATTTATTTATTTATTTTATTATTATGTCACTCGCATTATATATTTTTTATTTTTTGGACTATGCCTTAAACTAACCAATGTCTCCTTTGACATAGGCCTATGCCTTTTGGTATCCTCCAACACTGTCAGTACACGTCAACCTAACCGACTGTTGATTGACATGGTTAGCACCTATTAGGTGAACTCTATATAAGGAAGTCCTCTGTGATTTTGTCTGTTTGCACTGAGGAAGGTCTGGTGACCGAAAACGTTTTGCACTTTTGGGTAGCACCTTGATCACTTGTACATATGTAAAGCAATAAATCAATTATTGCATCGGCTGCTGGTGTGCGAGTTCTACTCTTTGCTTCTGTGAGTTGTCATAGCAAACAGCATCAGGGACAAATCGACCTCAACAATTGACTGTTCCATCAGTGCCAATCAGCACTGTATAGCACAGGACATGAAGGGCAGGCCCTGCAAGTACAGACACATAACGTGGCTTATGCAGTCCCTGGGCAGATGAAGAACTTAAAATACAATAAAAAATAAGAGCAGCTATTCAGGCATATAGAAATACACACACACACACATACACACACACACACACACACACACACACACACACACACACACACACACATACACACACACACACACAGATACTTTAAAAAAAGGTTAGTATCATGTGCAAAATGACATATACATGTACGTAAGTTCAAGCTGATGTGAAGTGTACCCGTATATCAAAATTCTGTATGTCAGGTGGAACACCCTGTAAATGGCAATAAATAGTCAACTGTTGGTGTCATTCAATATCAGAAGTTTTTGGAGACAAATTAAATTCGCATGATCAGAAGTGTGCATTTATTTTTAACTGACTTCTTTATAGGTGTGTTTATAACCCCTTTGTAATTCAGCGTGCGCGTATGACTCAATGATGGAAATCCCTCATAAAACTAATTCCATCCAGAAATCAATAGCCCTGAGGAAATCCAGCTCCTGAGTCCCAATTGTTGAATGCAGGTGTAATAAGATGTCTCTTGGAGATAACACCACAGGAAAGTCTAGCCTTCCTTAACCTGTTATTACAATGATTAGAGCAATTATGGGGTTTTTGTGTCTATTCTTAGAAAGATGAAGTGTAAATTCCTAAAGACTAAAGTAGGCATACAGTGCGTTCCAAAAGTGAATTCTCCTATTTCCCTTTGGGCGTTTTTCCGTTTTACAGTTCTTGGTATAGGTCAGTGGTTCTCAACCTATGGGTCGGGACCCAAACTATGGGTCGCCAAAGATCCACAGTGGGTCGCGAAGCCCTCTTGATTTGAAGGGGTTGAATTTTAATACCATATATAGCCCATGTTGAATAAGTGACAAATCATTTAAACTATTATATGCATAGAAGCAACAAAATGTGATACATTAAACATTTATTCTATATTTGACTTCAGACAAATTGTGGAATAAAATGATAACTAATGAGTTTTTGCTGGAAACAGAGTATCATGTGACTCCCTCTTGTGTGGGCGCTCGCACGGGTGGGTCACCACAGCTTACAATGGTAAAAATATGGGTCCCTGAAGAAAAAGATTGGGAACCACTGGTATAGGTGACACCAGCCGATTGTGTACAGGGGCAGAGCTAAAGCGAGCGAGCAGGGCATCTGCCTCTGGGTCTAGGGCCCTCTCGTAATGGTGGTGGTGGGGGCCCTATTATGACCTTGGCAGACCAGGTGGGGTGGGGGCCCCTAACAATGTTTTGCCCCGGGGCTTTATGCGAAAATTGTTCCTCCACTGACTGCGTATGCCCCTGTTCCACAAGCGTCACTAATGCGTCAACTGCCAGTTTTCAGTCAGATTTCATTAGTCCCTCAACTAGGTCTTATACAGTAGATGGACAGAAAGAAGCATGTAGATACAGACAAAAGAAGGACAAAAATGTTTGTATTTGTCACATGCATAAAAATACTATTAGGATAGGCCTATGTGCAGTGAAATGTGTCTCTCTCTCTCTCTCTCTCTCTCTCTCTCTCTCTCTCTCTCTCTCTCTCACACACACACACACACACACACACACACACACACACACACACACACTAACAGGTCCGACCCAAGCCTTTATTTGGCCCTAAGCAAAATTTAATCTGGGGCCCCCCCATACCTGATATGTAGTGGCTCCTATTTCATTCATCGTAGTAAATGGCACATAAGAAACTAGAGGACTTGGGGGCCCTAAGCCACAGCATAGTTTGCTTATGCCTCGGGCTGGCCCTGCGCGCGCACACACACACACACACACACATACACACCCAGCCTTGCAGTGAATAATAACCATGCCATGGCAGAGGCCAACTATGAAATACAGAACAATTGCCCCAGGGCTACAGAATGCTATGTGAGTAGACCACGTTAGATTTATTTTAGTCCTAATGAGTCACATGCAGCAGCACACTGCCCAATGATAGAATGTCTCTGCGTGCGATGGCCCCTGCCTGAATGCCTTGGTGTGGTCCGCGCCTGGTCCACCACTGTGCGCCTGCTCTGGCCCTGATGTCTTGAACGTACCCCTGACTTTTTTGCTCCTCCTGCCTCACCCTCACGTGACTAACCTGCGGGCTGACTCAGCTGACTCGTCACGCAGCGTCAGTTCGGAGTCGCACAATTATGAAAAAGCAACCTTCCGCTGAAGCTGGAGCGGAGGCAGATTTCTCCAACGTCAATTGGGCTTTCCTTTCAAGGCTTACCGATAACACCGCCAATAGATGGCTAAAAGCCACGGAACAGCTCTTCCTGAGTCTGAACGGTGAAGAGAATGGTACGACTCAACATTTCATACTTTTGTGCCCATCCTTTAAATGCAGGGGGATTCACATGGAGCTAGCTGCTCTAGCTCTCTCAGCCTGGCGAGTTGGTGGAATGTCTCTGGGGCAAGTCGTTGCATGCCGACTGTCAAGCGTGGGGCCAATGACAATAGCTAGTAATGCCTCCGATTGAGTGTATGATCTGAAAAATGAAAATGTGTGGATTGTTGGACGAGCTAGAGTTTCGCTTGTCATGTCAGTTAATGGGCAAGTATGTTGAATGTGCAGATTACAATTCAAAGATGTTTCTGTGTAGGGCGATTTGCGCTACTCGTGCATGGGTGGTCTCGTAGACCATAACGTTTTCTAGTGAGTTAGCTATTCAGCTAATGTTGTTAGCGAAAGCGAAGTGAGGCTAGGCGGCTAGCCGCCAGAGTTTGAAAGTGATGACATTAGGATATGGCCAGTTATCTAGGACTTAACCGCAGTGTTACGCAGTGGTATACTGTTGGATTTCCTTGACATGAGCTTGGGTGTATTGAATGGTGCGTGTGGGGACTGGGGATGTAATACCCATATTGTGTATTCTAGCAAAACCACATTTGTAAACATTATTCCCAGCTTGACAGCCAGCTGCTTGACATCACCTTTCTAGCCTATATTTCATGACTGTCATTATTGTACAATCAGAATAGCAGTATTCTTATGATCAAATACAGTGATCCGCAGGTCATGTTTCTGATCACTGTCTGACTTCTTTAAGTTTACTGAGCTGAGATAAGCGACGTTAGATTAGCGAGCTATATAATGGTGTTTGGTATTTGTTACGTTGTACTCTGCAATACTTACTGTAAAAAGTCTTCCGTGGAAACGAAGATATTTGTGGAAGTCACCCCATATGCAAACATGGGTTTGTGTGACCTGTGAGTGTGCGCCGTTACCGTTTGGAAAAACCCGACCTGTGCCAGGACAGGTGCGCGCCTTCAGCCAGTGTGCGCTGCCAGTCACACTAGGCGACTGCCCTGCTCGCGCGCCGCGCCACTAGCTCACACAAAATTGGCGTCACCAACGTCGTCAGAAACACACAGGCTATTGATTTCTTCATTACATCTGATCAATTGAGAAATTAAGAGTTCCAGGATTTATATAGACAATGACAGCTTGGATATCAATTGCCTACTTACAATGCAAAAAAACATTTATTTACTGTTGTTTCCATTTCACACTGTAAGAACCTCCTCTACAGCAACAAGGGGCCATTTGGTTTAAACGTTTTTTTGCGCCTATTTTAGATAAGAATGTTTCAGACATTTTTAACACATTTCCTCCTGGATCAGTGTTTTTTTCTGCTGTATTTGTCACGTTTTTTTTGCAAGTGTTCCAGATGTGTTACAATGTTAGAAATTCTGGGTTTAGGCCTAGAAACCCTTGCTGTTGATCCATTCAGGGAAATCCAATCCCATTGTCGAGTTCTGGTGCAGGCACGCCTCTTGCAGATAACAAAGTATACATAAATTCAGCATTCCTAACCTATCATGACTTTCTTTCATAATACAGAAAAGTACTCCGTTTGTTTAGCTTGTTCAAGTTGGTTGACAGTTCAGCTTGTCTGTCAGCAAGGTGATGCATGGCATGTAGACAAGACTTGAGGATGCTCTGGTTATTAGTGATGAATAAATAACAGTTTCATTTATTTGTACCAGAAGATGAAAAGGGAGCAATTTCAAACTTCATTCTATCAAGACAAGTATTTACACTTGCCGTCTGGCATAATAATGGGGTTGTTTTGAATGTTGTTGCAACCGGATAAGACTATTTTTGGGGGCAGGCTACTACCATCTCCGTTCACTTGCGCTAGCTTAGCAACATGGATATGAGAATTCACAAGGACTGCATGGAATGTGAAAAAAACGTTCTGGACACATTGTTTACACCCTGGCTGACTCGGAAATGAGGTCTGGTGTCCAAAATCCCGGAGGTACACTTTAACCCAGTGCTGTGGTGGTGGACACAATTAACTGACCGAATGGATGCTATTTGATAGAATCTGGCCTGTGCTTGCCCCATAGGCCTACATGATGTGGCGGTAGTTTGAATCAGGAAATCCTAGACAATTCCAATGCCTTCATTCACAATCCCATCGATTTCTTCTCTGTTTCCATACAGAGGCGTCAGTGCATTGCAAAACACGGATACAGAAGTGCATGACGACAAGTGAAGTGAAGTGAAAATTTGTCACAGTCTGTGGCCCTGCAAGGTGGAATAGCACTAGGCAGGCGCAGGCAGGCAGGCATGTGGGTACTAGGCCTCCTTTCTCCTGGTACCGTAACTCCTAAGATCACAGATCACATGCTCCAGCTTAATTCTACTGCTTTCCCGGGAGAGAGCGGGCCTGTCAGCCCCCCACCGTATCTGTAGCAGTCACAGAATGGCCCTTGAGGCGATAACAGCGTAACGTAGGGCTGCACAGTGAATCGAAAATAATTCAAAATCGCGATAAAATGGAGAAATCGAAGTCGTGATTTAATCGTGGCAATAGTGACCTACCTTTGAGAGCGTCCTTGAAGCCAGAACATACTGACAGGCTGGTGTTTCTGGCCAGAAATCTGTCCACCTAAGTTTCATGCTATTGCCTTTACATAATTATTACAATTCATTTTATTTTACTCATCCCGTGTATTATTTATTCTTGGTTATATTTCATCTTGTTATAATTTTCAAAAAAATCTGCAAAAAAATCAAAAATCGTGATTAATTATCTTGATTACAATTTTGACCAAAATAATCGTGATTATGTTTTTTTTTCCATAATCTTGCAGCCCTAGTGTAAGCTTAACGTGCAGAAATTACAAATACCAGCAGGTATAGATGATGTCACATACTTTTTAGAGGGTTTGTCTAACATAATGCACACAGGCGTGGCATAA
This sequence comes from Engraulis encrasicolus, assembly GCF_034702125.1. Classification (NCBI taxonomy): domain Eukaryota; kingdom Metazoa; phylum Chordata; class Actinopteri; order Clupeiformes; family Engraulidae; genus Engraulis; species Engraulis encrasicolus. Next base: position 2,628,481 of record NC_085878.1, read on the forward strand.
AGATGTGTATTCATGGCCAGCTGTGGGAGGTACAACTACAGTGTAGAGTGGAGTAAAGTGGGGACTAGTATATGAGGATTATTCCAATGCTGGATTCTTTGTCAGATCAGGTGTTCTCTCTGCCATGTGAGAGAGCTCAGGGGCTCTAGTGTGTGTGTGTGTGTGTGTGTGTGTGTGTGTGTGTGTGTGTGTGTGTGTGTGTGTGTGTGTGTGTGTGTGTGTGAGAGTGTGTGTGTGTGTGTGCTTGCAGAGACAGTGTTAAAGACAGTGTGCCTTGATGCCATGCTGCCTACTTTCACATGGCTGGCGCGCTGCCAGCTGTGTACAGTGACGGCCAGAAACACTCGCTTTTAATCTGGCCTGCCTGCCTGCCTGCCTGGGCGGAGGGGGGTTGGTAAAGGTGGGGCCATTTGGGATAGTGTGTGTGTGCGTTAGTGGAGGTGGGGGGGATAAGAGTAGAGAAGTTCAATAACACGATGTAGGGGTAGGGGTGAGCGTGAAGGAGGGGGTGGCGTCAGGCCAAGCAGTTTGGATACGTGAAACAGTTTGTGGTGGAGGTGGGAGGTGGGAGGTGGAGTGGGGGCGGGTAAGAGTAGAGAGAGATGTTCAATAATGCGATGTAGAAGGTCAACGGAGGAATATCAAATAGCTCAGTGGAAGTCAGCAGGGAGCCACAGTGCAGTGTCAATACCGTCTGGAGGAAAACGGAGACGGGAGAGTGGAGGAAGGGAAGGAGAAGGAGAAGGAGACAGAGACGGGAGAGTGGAGGAAGGGAAGGAGAAGGAGAAGGAGACGGAGTCACGTCTATATATTAAGGCCTGCAATAAATTGGACTTCTTCAACCCCTCTGGCCCACTGCTTTAAATTGCAAAAGTAGCTTGTGTGTGTCTGTGTGTGTCTGTGTGTGTGTGTGTGTGTGTGTGTGTGTGTGTGTGTGTCTGTGTGTGTCTGTGTGTGTCTCTGTGTGTCTGTTAGAGGAAGTGTTTTATGAGTGGCGCGGCAATAACGTTGCCTGTGGGTATTGTCTGGACAGAATTGGAGATAAAGGGAAGGAATCACTACTTCTGTGTATTGAAGGCCTGACATAAATTGGGATTTAAACTCACGCCATGCATTGCTGCAGTGTGTGTGTGTGTGTGTGTGTGTGTGCGTGTGCTTGTGTGTGTGTGATTTTATGAATGGCGTGTAAGGCAGTAACCTCGCTCACGTGGCATGTCGTGGCGCTTTTGTGTTTCCATAAAAAGCCTGTGCTGTGTGTAGTGAGGCAGCATTAAGTGGCTGGTAGCGGCATCTTCATCATCTGAGGAGAGTAGTAGAGGAGAGGAGCTCAGCACAGCACAGCACAGCACAGCACAGCACAGCACAGCACAGCACAGTACAGTACAGTACAGAGTAGAGTAGAGTAGAGCAGAGCAACACAGTACAGTACGGAGCAGAACAGTACATCTCATCTCAGTACAGTACAGAGTATAGTAGAGCAGAACAGTACATCTCAGAGTAGAGTAGAGTAGAGCAGAACAGTATAGCTCAGAGTAGAGTAGAGTAGAGCAGAACAGCATAGCTCAGTAGTACTGTAGTACTACAGAGCAGAGTAGAGCAGAGTAGAGCAGAGCAGCACTGCTCAGTAGGACTACAGAGTAGAGCAGAGTAGAGTAGAGCAGAGCAGAGCAGCACTGCTCAGTAGCACTATAGAGTAGAGTAGAGCAGAGTAGAGTAGAGCAGAGTAGAGCAGAGCAGAGTAGAGCAGAGCAGGGCTGAGTTTCTCAAAAGAGAAGTTTTTAGCCTCTTAGCAACTTCGGTAGTTGTCAATGGGAAAATGCATTGAAAACAACAAAGTAGCTAATGAGCAACTTTGGTTTCGAGAAATTCACCCCAGAGCAGAGCTCCATAGAGCCTGGAGGAACCAGCCCAGTCAGGGCCTCATCACATGCAGCCTCACGCAGCCCAGACGAGGGCCACAGGAGAGGGCTGATGGAACACGAGTCACTCGGCTCGCCCACATCCACATCCACTATGTCAGGGTGTTACACTAGGTCAGTGTAGATGTACAGTTGAGTACACACAAGCACAAGTTTAAAGTTAATGTAAATGTTATTTATCTTATTTTTCACTCTACCACAATGCTGCTGCTACCACTACTCTGTCAGAATATTACACTAGGACTACTGTATGTAAATATTAGGACTGGGACATTAATGCATTAATATTTATTTATTAATCACACAATGCAATTAATTCATTTAAAACGATTTAAAAAATTAATCGCAGTATAATATAGCTACATAGTTCTGGATTAGACCAGTGGAGGGCAATATTACGCCTGATGGTGAACAGCCTGCTGAAATTGAGAAGAGTTCTCTCTTCTTTTAAAAATGAATAATATTTTTAGATTAATCTTATTTATTGCAATTATTCAAAATCCATGTGAGAAAACATATTTTTCACTGTTCTCAAGTCAGATATTTAAATGCGATTAAAATGTGATTAATTAATTCCAAAGCCTATAGATTAATTCGATTAAAAACTTTAATCGAGTCCCAGCCATAGTAAATATACAACACAAATACCTCTACTTTTTATATACCATGTTCTCTATATTTCAATCTCGCACTTGAATGTCTGTATGTGGTATGTCTGTATATTTATTTATTGTCTATGTCTATGTCAATGTCTAAAGTATGTCTTGTCTGTATTCAAAGTATGTGTCTATGTCTGCATGGTAAAGTAAAAAACGTTATTATTTCGGTTTAACTTCTTTGCATGACTAATACATGTAAAGAAATGTTGCTCCTCCTCCTACTCCTGCTGTACCCCCACGCCTCTGCGTTAGCTACTGTAGCGGCTAACAATCTCAAGCCTCTCCTCTCATCCTATTCTACCTTTCGTGTGTGTGTGTGTGTGTGTGTGTGAGTGTGAGTGTGTGTGTGTGTGTGTGTGTGTGTGTGTGTGTGTGTGTGTGTGTGTGTGTGTGTGTGTGTGCCTGTGTGTGTGTGTGTGTGTGTGTGAGTGTGAGTGTGTGTGTGTGCTCATAAGCACCTGTGCATGAATCTGTCTGTATGTGTCCATGCCTGTGTGTGCGTGTGTCTGCGTGTGTGCATATGTGTCCGTGAGTGTGTTTGTTTGTCTGTCTAAGAGCGTGTTGCTGTGCGTGCGCACATGTGCCAGTGTGTGTGTTTAGCCTTTGTGTTCATTTTCATGACCAAGCTACAATTACGCATGCAAACCAGCTCCTCGGCTTGAACAGGCCAGGGAGGGGGAAACACACACACACACACACACACACACACACACACACACACACACACACACACACACACACACACAACCATATTGCGCAAATAAACACACACACACACACACACACACACACACACACACACACACACACACACACACATGCACTAACCACAACCTCATCTCACCTAACAACCCCCCTCCCCACACACACACACACACACACGCTACCCTTTTCAACCTACATACAAATGTTTTGTGTGAGACAAAAGCCTTCGTGTGGACGGAGAAGACAGTTAGGTAGCCAATCCATACAGACCTCTCACCCCCTAAAGAAACAAAAGGAGTTTTGACTTTTCAAATGTTTGCTTTTATTCCCTGATAAAGGGCAAGGTCGCGCTGAGCAGTCACATGCCTCTGGAACTGGTTCGTCATGTGCCATGAGGTCTTTTTAGACCTCTCTTTCTACATAGGAAGTCTCTCTCTCTCTCATTCTCTCTCTTGCTCTCTCTCTCTCTACCCATTCATAGAATCGGCCGTAATGGGTGCTTCTTGGTAAGCGGTAATTGGTGGGTGGGTGTTGTGAGCGAGCAAGTTTTGTCGCGTTTGCATTCTTGAGAAGCAACCGTGATCTTCATAGACTTTTTTTTCAATCTGCACACATTTGAAGACATTTCTTTTTTTTGTTTTTTTTTTCAGAGTGAGATTGCCTTTAAGGTTATAAATTGTAACCGCTTCAACCCCCCTTCAGGAAACGGGGCCTCTGTGTTTGAATGAGAAAGCATATTCCTTGAAGCGACACTTTTTTTTTTTTTCAAACACCATATTACTACAGGCAGCAATGCATGATGACTATACTAGTAATCCACAAAGCAGCTGTGTCTCATTTGTATATGCGCTAGGTTTTTATAAGCCCAAGCTGTTGTTGATGTGCCACAGCAGTCTATGCTACCTCTCTTTTGACTGCTTATGCAGCATTGTGCTCGGGCAATGCAAATCTGTTTGACGAGGTGTGCAGCAAAGCCTGTCAGGTGTGTGTGTGTGTGTGTGTGTGTGTGTGTGTGTGTGTGTGTGTGTGTGTGTGTGTGTGTGTGTGTGTGTGTGTGTGTGTGTGTGTGTGTAAATGTGGGGGAAGTGTGTGTTTACGTGTAAATGTGGGGGAAGTGTGTGTGTGCGCTTATATGTAAACGTGTAAGTGTGTGTGTGTTTACGTGTAAATGAAATGGCGGGACACAGATCTTATCTGTAGACAATTGGGCTGGTGAGGGCAGCTGAAAGTGAGGAAGGTTAACGGTTACTGCGGGCCATTTCTCCTCCTCCGCCTGCTCCAGTGTGGGAAAAACCCTCTGGGGCCCGCTGGCCACAGCACACAGCACAGCACTGTGGGAATGAGGGGGAGCCGACGAACACACACACACACACACACACACACACACACACACACACACACACACACACACACACACACACACACACACACACACAGGGGCCTGGAACTTTCAAGGCTGAATGTATACTGTCCTACCCTAATATGTAAACCTTTGCTAGTCTGTTTCTCCCTTAATATTGGTGTCAGATTCATACAAATGCAGTTCTGGGGTGCTACCTTGCTACTAAACAGGCACAGCAAGTATGATTGAAATCGGTGTCGGTTGGGTCCCAAAGTGTCTGATTTCACGTGAAATGACCCCAAGAGGAAAAATAACAGTTTTGTAGGTTTTTCATCAATGTCACGTAAATACAAGGCGTCACGTCAACCACCCGTGTATGTTTCTGTGTGTCTGTGAGTCACTGAATCTGTGATTTGTATGTGACTGTGACTGTTTCCGTGTGTGTGTGTGTCAGTGTGTTTCTGGGTCTGTTTGAGTGTGTGGCTCCAATACCATCTCAACCACATGGCTAAAAGGACCATAGCCCTAGCATCTATTTACCAACCCAGTCAGGTTAGCAAGCAGTCCTATTTCGGGATGGCTGACACACACACACAAACAGGCGACACGGTACAGTGTATGCTGATTTAGGCTAGTGCTGGATTTAGTGCGTAGCAGAGAGACCGTGCCCTCCCACAGACATGCACTGTCATCTCAAGGCACCCGCTCCTTAAGTCAAGTCAAGTCGGTTTTATTGTCAATTTCTTTACATGCACTGGTCATACAAAGGATTTGAAATTACGTTTCTTACTTTCCCATGCAGACGTAGACGGGTCATTTCACGTGAAATCAGACACTTTGGGACCCGACCGAACTGGATTTGAATCATACTTGGTGTGCCTTTTTAGTAGCAAGGTAGCACCCCAGAACTGCATTGGTTTGAATCTGACATTAATATTAAGGGAGAAACAGACTAGGAAAGGTTCACATGTGAGGGTAGGACACTACATTCAGCCTTGATTATATCAGTCAGTGTTAGTCACAAAAAGATGCCTGTGGTGTTATTTGAAAGCTCTTTTCCGGCTCTACATATTACACAATCAGCTTGGAATACAACAACTCTCAGAATATGAATTATGATCAATTGAAAAATTAAAAATTGAATATCTAAAAAAACTATATTTTAAAATGGCCAGTTCCTTGTCCAAACGTAGCCGGCAATGTCATTAGCAACACCTCAAATGCTGGTGTTCGGTTCTTTATTCATTTCAGAGAGAATTTGACTCACAAATATGGCATCATACAGACCACTTACTAATAATATGGTAATACCATAGTAGCATCACATGACAAAACAAAAACAAAACAAAAATGGTCAGTTTCCATGGTCCCAGGTTTCAGAAACTAAGGCAGATGTCCATTTATGCACACCAAATTATGATATGTGAATGTTTGAACATTCCTTCTCTGTGTACCTGTGTCATCTTCCCTTTACCGTACTTTAAAGAGATAATCAATGGCTACACTCTCATTTTGTACTCTACCAGTGCAATTGAAAGCAGCAGCTGTGTCTTTTGTAGATAATGTATAAGTACGTCCCGTTGCAGTTACAGGTTCCACTACCAGAAGCACATCCTGATGATCCATGACAAGTCTATCTGGTCTGAAGGGAAAAGTGAAGGATGGAGATGGTCCATGAGGATGCAGGAAGTTCAGTTTCACCTCTCCAGTGCTCGGCATACATTCCTCAACACATGCTAGCCACCAGTTGCCATCATATACAGCTACAACATACTCTTTGATGCTTGAAAATGTAACGCATTCCTTTACTGAGCTCACTCTTTCAACTCTGCCTTCTTTGAATGCTGAAAATGGCCTAACTTCCACTGTGTCCATTGACAATGGGCAGAAGCTGTGTAGTTTTTGAGTACCTGGAATATTTCTTGCAGATTCCAACCTTTTCAACAGGTTCTCAGCTTCATGATGGTACATCTCTGTTGTGGCAAACTGGCAATGGATGTTCTTGAGAGAGATGCACCATCGTGAAGCTGAGAACCTGTTGAAGAGGTTTGAATCTGCAAGAACTATTCCAGGTACTCAAAAACTACACAGCTTCTGCCCATTGTCAATGGACATTAGGCCATTTTCCGCATTCAGAGAAGGAGTTGAAAGAGTGAGCTCAGTAAAGGAATGCGTTACATTTTCAAGCATCAAAGGGTATGTTGTAGCTGTATATGATGGCAACTGGTGGCTAGCATGTGTAGAGTAATGTATGCTGAGCACTGGAGAGGTGAAACTGAACTTCCTGCATCCTCATGGACCATCTCCATCCTTCACTTTTCCCTTCAGACCAGATAGACTTGTCATGGATCATCAGGATGTGCTTCTGGTAGTGGAACCTAACTGCAACGGGACGTACTTATACATTATCTACAAAAGACACAGCTGCTGTTTCAAATGCACTGGTAGAGTACAAAATGAGAGTGTAGCCATTGATTATCTCTTTAAAGTACGGTAAAGGGAAGATGACACAGGTACACAGAGAAGGAATGTTCAAACATTCACATATCATCATTTGGTGTGCATAAATGGACATCTGCCTTAGTTTCTGAAACCTGGGACCATGGAAACTGACCATTTTTGTTTTGTTTTTGTTTTGTCAGGTGATGCTACTATGGTATTACCATATTATTAGTAAGTGGTCTGTATGATGCCATATTTGTGAGTCAAATTCTCTCTGAAATGAATAAAGAACCGAACACCAGCATTTGAGGTGTTGCTAATGACATTGCCGGCTACGTTTGGACAAGGAACTGGCCATTTTAAAATATAGTTTTTTTAGATATTCAATTTAACATTTTTCAATTTATCATAATTCATATTCTGAGAGTTGTTGTATTCCAAGCTGATTGTGTAATATGTAGAGCCAGAAAAGAGCTTTCAAACAATACCACAGGCATCTTTTTGTGACTAACACTGACTGATATATTCAAGGCTGAATGTATAGTGTCCTACCCTAAAATGTGAACCTTTCCTAGTCTGTTTCTCCCTTAATATTAGTGTCAGATTCAAACCAATGCAGTTCTGGGGTGCTACCTTGCTACTAAAAAGGCACAACAAGTATGATTGAAATCCGGATCGGTCGGGTCCCAAAGCGTCTGATTTCACGTGAAATGACCCAGACATAGAACTTTAGGTGTGGACATAGACAATTAGACATAGACAGTCCATGCCCACACACCTGACGTCTATGTCCATGTCTGCATGGGAAAGTACTAGGAGTGGTATGAGTGAAGACTTGGTGCCAGTCCTCTGGACGTGTTTCAGAAAGCCAGTGCCATGTGTTGCATTGTGCTGAAAGCAGAAGGGGAACTGAAACAATACTATGCATGTACTGTTTGAGGAACTGCTGAATGTTAAAGTGAATAGTGAACCCATTGCCCCCTATGCTTGTTTAGAGCAGTTATGGGCAAGCGGCTAAGGTAGGAGTCTGGCTTGAAGCTTGTTGATCTTGAAGATTCCAGACACCTCCAAGTGGGTGAAAGCCCAACTGGGAAACTGCAACTCCCATTGTCATTGTGACACAGCACTCTACAGCACACAAGTGTTCACTACACACTGCACAGAACGAATTAGCATTTATGCCTCACCGGTGCAAGGGGGCAGCCCCCAGTGACGCCCCAAGGGAGCAGTGCGGCGGGACGGTACCATGCTCAGGGTACCTCAGTCATAAAGGAGGATCAGGGAGAGTACTGGTTTATTACTCCCCTCACCAACCTGGCGGGTTGGGAGTCGAACTGGCAACCTTTGGGCTACAAGTCAGAC
>NC_085878.1:2641909-2649409 GCF_034702125.1 Engraulis encrasicolus
TTCATGTTGTGACATACCTTCTTAAATCATGTGTACCAAATTAGTGTTACATGGACATTGAAATGAATAAAGTGTAACCTCTGTTTGCTTTTTTCTGTGTTTGTGTAGATGTCTTCCAGGATGTCAGGTCTGCCAGCAGCTCGTGAGGTAAGGAGGAAGATATTCATGTTCAGAGTTTGTGAGTTATTATGAAACAAACTGTGTGTGGGTTTGTATGTTTGCATGATTTGGTTTAATGCCAATTGCACATTTGGTATCTGTGTGAAATGCCATTGATGGTGAAGTACACTCTCACTTTAGTCGGGTCGGGGTGGAGTGTTTTATTTACCTATTCAAGAGAGCGCGCACACACACACACACACACACACACACACACACACACACACACACACACACACACACACGTACACACACACACGTACACACACGAACACACACACACACGTACAGAGGCCTCAGGCACCACCAGGATTGGTTTGGCTCTCTGTGCTCTTGGCTGTCATTGTTATCAACGTGAGATTAGCAGTTCCAGTTGCCGCGCTGACCTCTTTATCAACATGAGTTTTGGCGTCAGAGCCCCGGCCCGGCGCTAGCTGCAGTAGGCACCAGAGAGAGTAGAGAGAGAGAGGTTCCATTGGCCCATTGTTTCCGGGTTCTATTATTGGGGGGAGAATCCCCCTTTAGGCAGACCTAGGCAGACCTGAGGACTGTTCTATTCAATGCTAGGAGCATTATGACACGCCCCTTTAGGCAGACCGGAACCTGGTCATGTTAGGTGCCCATAGAAACCTATTATGTTGGCATATCTCTATACTTAAAGAATCTCTGGTAGGCAGGGTCTCCACTACTCCACACCGCGCAGCTAGCTGCAGTAGCAGCAGCAGCAGCAGCAGCAGCAGCAGCAGCAGCAGCAGTAGCAGCAGTAGCAGCAGCAGCAGCACACCCTCTAACAGGAAGCAATTAGTTTCTGGCCTTCCAAGAGCCAGGATGTAATCGTGTTCCCACTGTTATTCAAAGGCATGAAAGTGGGGATGGGGCTTGGCCTTTTTTTTTTCTTTTTTCTTTTTTTTTCTGGCGCATACTTCATGCATGAGGGTGTGAGTTGGAAAATACTGTCTTGATGTGGAGGGAGCCGGGGCCGGGGGGGCCAGGGGGGCCGGGGCCGTTTTACTGGAACAAAGGATTCACCCGGGGCCCCGCCACTCTCTGCTGATAACACTGAACAGAGACGGTTTTACCCATAAGCAGAATAGGCAATTGCCACAGGCCCCACTAAAATCTGCTGTCCATAAGGGCCCCAACAGTCAGCCACACCATGGTAAATACCAGAAAAAGTAATTAACGAGGGCCCCATGTCTTTATTTCGCATAGGGCCCTCAAATGGATAGAACCGCCACTGACACTGACCACCGGTCTCAGGGAGGCAGGCCAGGCGTCTGCTGGTGTACGCCTATTAACACCACACAGAGTCACTTTGAAACAATAAATGGAAATACAAATGAACTGTTAGTTCCACTGAAGTTCTTGTTTAAACATTTATGAACGTGTTGTTATTATGATGACATGTTTTACACAGGAGACGTGCTATAAACAGGATGGGATCATTGTTCTGCAGTTGAGACACTTGAATCCGTTTAGCAGCTCTTCTAGTCTTCTAACAATCTCCAAATTTACAGTAGTTGTACTGCCAGTTAGGAATGTTGTCTGAACAAGTTAATGTAGAATGTAGATGTCAATGGTGATGACACTCTCTAAAAGTCGCAGGGTTTCCACGGGTCATGGAATTTTTGGAATATCATTGAATTTCATAAATGCTTTTCCAGTCCTGGAAAGTCATGAAATTTTACAATTTTGCATGCACAGACATGGAATATCATGGGATTTTCTTAACTGTTGAGTAAAAGCAAAAACCTTTTTGTTTGGTAACATTGTATTATAACATTGTTTCTTACTGGTTATACTACAACGCTTCGCCAGATAAGTTTTGCGCTGTAATGTGCAGTATTTTAGAATTCAATGAGCCCACTGAAGTCTGGCGGTGGCTCGGCGTTGGCTCTAGGGGTGAAGATAATCTTCAGTTTTTACAGTTTAAAAAACTTTTTAACATAATTTCTTTTTACCGAAATGGTCATGGAAATTCTCTTTTTTGGGTATGGAAAATCATGGAAAATCATGGAATTTTATATCTGAATTAAAGTGGGAACCCTGCAGTCGTCTAACGCAAAAAGTGGGATGTTCCGTTCAAAAAGTGTGGGACACATGGGACATGTCACACAAGCCTGAGTTTGTAGTTCTTTAACCCATTGATGCCAGATGTTGCATTGTGCAACATTGGCCCTGGCGCCTGGAGCTGCATTACGCAACATTCAGGCTCATGAGATTTGAGACAGCTTTATTAAAATTATTATTATTATTGAGATGAATTAACACATTCTAATGACAGATGAGGGTTTTAGCGTTTAAATGCAATTTAGTGCATAGTTTTATGTGCTTCAGAAGCATAATGCACGGCACACTTTTGCTGCCAGGAGAAAAAGGGAAGGAATATTCGCACACCACAAAAAGTTCACTTGTCCTTCTTTAATGTGTGAAACAATGGCACAACCTTTCGACCTGCAAGGTCTGCGTCAGGTGTCACCTTGGTGTGGTGTGCAAATATTCCTCCTCTTTTTCCCCTTTGCGTTGTTTTACACTCTGCATCCGTGGCAATTTTGGCCAACTGGGGAACTCCAACTCCCATTGTCATTGTGACACAGTACTCCACAACACACCGCACACTGCACACAACAAAATAGCATTTATGCCTCACCCGTGCAAGGGGGCAGCCTCAATGGCATCCGAAAGGGAGCAGTGCGGCGGGACGATACCATGCTCAGGGTACCTCAGTCATGGAGGAGCATAGGGGGAGAGCACGCACTGGTTAATTACTCCCCCCACCAACCTGGCGGGTCGAGAGTCAAACCGGCAACCTTTGGGCTACAGGTCTGAAGCCCTAACCGCTTACCCATGACTGCCCTTAAATTTGCTCAAATTAGCATTTCTGGAATGTGCACACACCTTTCACTTTTTGACACATTTTGTCACCACACGTTAGAGTTTTTTTTCTTCATTTTTCTCCACTTGGTGTGCATTGATTCCACAGGTGCTGCTGTGGGCGGCTGGTCAGGCAGCATGCGGGCTTTACCGCCAGCCTGGCCATGAAGTACTCGGACGTGAAGTTGGGTGAGAATGAGATGCCGGAGCTGGAGGAGTGGTCGGTGGAGAAGCACACGGAGGAGAGCCCCACAGACTCCTATGGCATCATCAACTTCCAGGGAGGATCGCACTCCTACAGGGCCAAGGTGAGAGACGGACGGGGAGACCAGAGATTCTTTAAGTATATAGAGATATGCCAATGTAATAGGTTGCTATGGGCACCTAACGTGACCAGGTTCCGGTCTGCCTAAAGGGGCGTGTCATAATACTCCTAACATTGAATAGAACAGTCCTTAGGTATGCCTAGGTCTGCCCCCCCCCTCCCCCCCTTGCAATAATAGAACCCGGAAATAATGGGCCAATGGAACCTCTCTCTCTCTCTCTACTCTCTCTGGGGAGACAGAAGAGAAGGGGTCAGCCGTGGCCCAATGGTTTAGGACATGGACTTTAAAGTGATACTGTCCCATTTCTCAAAATAAGCTCATATTACACCTCCCCTTTAGTTAAATAATTGAGTTTTTCCTTTCTCCTGTACTTCCTGCCGTTCTCTGAGTAAGGCAGTGCAAATTTTACATCCAAGCTAGCAGTTAACATGAAGTCCTATGAGACCAGTTAGCCGCCAGTTGAAAGTACAAGAGAAAGGTATAACCCAATTATTTAACTCAAGGGCAGGTGTGATATGAGTCTATTTCCAAAAGTGGGATAGTATCACTTTAAAGGAACAGTTCACCTTGTTTCAGTAATGAAGTGTGTTCTTCTCTGACCTGAGATGAGCTCCTCCCGACCTGCCTCGTCTTCAGACCTGCCCCCAGTCAGCAGCATGCGTGGCCCAAACTCGTTAGCATGAGCTTGGCTCAGCTTTGCCGACGGACGCATTCGGTGCCTTAAGTTAGAAGTGACCAAATTGTTCCCTATTTAAACATCCCTGCACGACTAGTAAACTGATCCAAACGTTGTTGCACAAAATGAAACATGGCAATTTCTTACCTAGATAAAGAAATGGCACAAATGAAAGGCGTAGTAACACATTCGGAGTACTTTGACTTCGACGCATTGCAAAAGCATAATGTAAAGGTCATTTTCTCATTTGCTATCGGGATATTGAGTGGGCAGTAGGCCCGCAAGAGTTGTTATGCCTCGGCTGACAGAGTGTGAAACTTTGTTTTCTCCATGGAGATGGACCGTCAGCGAAGCACGAAAAGGTTAGCTTTTGAGTTGGACCCTCTATTTTTGCACAGTATCAGACATTAAACAATAAATTCAAACAACCTGTATGACGGTTGCCATCTGGCGCAGCAGAGAGAGAGAGAGAGAGAGAGAGAGAGAGAGAGAGAGAGAGAGAGAGAGAGAGAGAGAGAGAGAGAGAGAGAGAGAGAGAGAGAGAGAGAGAGAGAGAGAGAGAGAGAGAGAGAGAGAGAGAGAGAGAGAGAGAGAGAGAGAGAGAGAGAGAGAGAAGTCTGTCTGTTTATGGGGAATTGTTGTGTTGGTGTATCCTAGTGGTGTCAACAATGATCGATTCGGCGATCCTAATCGATCCGGGGCATGGACGATCCAGATCCAGATCCGGCAAGTTCCAGAATCAATCCGGCAATTTTTTTAAGTTTCAATTACTTCCATGGATATTTCGGGAGCAAATGAATGTTAAATTAAATAAAAACACTTCAAAACATTGCAAGACTGATACAGACTGATACAGAAAACAGCCAATAAATTGTTGCTCAGTATCTGACTACTTGTATTTCCTCATCATGGCTGAACATTTGCTTTGCGTTCAGTAGAAATGTAATGCATTGCAATGCATTGTAGAATTGAATCGAATCGGATTGGATCTAATAGAATCGAATCGAATCGGATCTACTACCTCCCGAATCGTGATCGAATCGGATCGTGAGGGCAGTGCCGATCCACACCACTAGTGTATCCCCACTCTTGCGTCTTGCCTCAGAGAGAGGTGTGTGAGGTCTATCGTGTCTGTCTATGGGACATTGTTAGGACACTGTGCGTGTTGTGAGCCGTGGTGCATGTAGTGAAGGCAGGAGAGATGCCCCATCTGGCTTTGAACCGGGGTCTCCAGGGTGAACCAAATGAGTGCTCTGATCTCTAAACGAGAGCCAGGCCAGATGGCATGGCAGTCAGAGCACACCCACAAACCTACTGAATCGGTCACACCACAGTGAGACCAGCGAGTGATCAGCATATTTTTGTCTATGGGACGGGGACGTTATCTTGAGTTACCCCCCACCCCCTCTCCCATTCATTTAATCAGTGAGTCCATGTATGTAGGCTGAGGTGGAGGTCCTTGTCTCAGAGTAAAACAAAAAAATGTGGCGTTTTCTTCAGGCTGTGCACTCAAAACTGTTGATTTCACTTATCAGCTAATCTGTGTGCTCTTCGGGGTCAACTGGAGCAGAGAATGATTAGATCAAGTTCATGGCAGAGATTTTGCTATCTAAAGCCAAGATACCTCTCGGGGGGCCATTTCACTAGGGCAAAACCAATTAATTGTTGTGGTCAGATGAATGTGGCGTTTTCCCCTCTTCTACATTAAGTAGTGGTGCACCACTGCTGCTAAATTGATGAGCACTGATTTGGAGCAGTGAGATCACCATCATTTGTACATTGTGCACTACACTACACTCTCATAGGCTTGCTTTTAGGTTTTGACTTGAGTGGCCGGAAGTCTACATTCATGGTGGTATAGTTACATTTTCCAGCATTGTTTGGAAGTAAGAACACATCTCATTAGGTGGTGCAGCTGCATCCTACTATAGACAATTGCAGTCCTTTATTACATATTTTTTTTATTTGCGGCTTTTCTTGCCTCTATTGGACATAGCAGTGGGAGGCAGAGACGGGGAAGGATCAGGAAACGACCCTGAGCCAGAATCGAAACCTGCTCTCCGGCACTATAGTCAGTGCCATAGCCATTTGAACCATGGCCGAGGCCAGTGGAGTCCCCTTGGAAGGAATGATTATGAAATTTGCCATTAGGGATGCAACTTATCGATTAATTCATTAATCATTAGTTGATAGCCTTATCGATCGACTTACGATTAATTGATCAGCAGCGTTTTCCCCCCGAAATCTCAATGTTTCTGGAAAAAGCTAAATCTAAAAATCTAAATCTAGAAAATTTAAATGAAAATTGAGATAAAATGCCACATTTAAATTAATTCTATTTCAATTCTTTAATCCAAAGGTGATTTAAATATTCCCACTATTCACACCCCTCTTCACACACACTCTTCACATGCCCATTTCACCTGGGTCTCTTGTCAGTTGAATTGTCGATTAATTGCAATTAATATTGTTTAATCGATTAACACATTGATCGATTAAAGTCGATTCATCAATTAATCGTTTGCATCCCTATTTGCCATTCATTGTCCTTTTGATGTCTTTTTTCCCCACCCTCTCTACGCAGTACTGTCGAATGTCCTACGATTCGAAGCCGGAGTCGGTGCTGCGCCTGATGCTGAAGGAATGGCAGATGGAGCTGCCCAAGATCCTCATCTCTGTCCACGGGGGCGTCCAGAACTTCGAGCTGCACCCGCGCATCAAGCAGGTGGTGGGCAAGGGCCTGATCAAAGCAGCCGTCACCACCGGCGCCTGGATCCTCACTGGCGGCGTCAACACAGGCAAGGACATTCCCTCAGATATCCGATCCGAGCACAGTGCTTCGCAACCTCTTCTGGGGTGCGTTTCTCGAAAGCGTAGTTCTTAGCCAGTTAGCAACTTCGGTAGTTGGCAATGGGAAATTGCATTGCAAACAACAACGTAGCTAATGTAGTTAGCAACTATGGTTTCGAGAAATGCAGCCCTGAACAAATTCCCCCTTGACCTCATCCTCAGCCTGCCAACGCCCCCCTTGACCTCATCCTCAGCCTGCCAACGCCCTCCCATACAGTATATTAAAAAATAGAACAGACTGATGCGCCCACAATGGCAACGAAGCACTGCCCCCTCTCAGCTGTATCTTGCACAATAGTGCAAATCAGCAGGACTGACCAAAATAATAATTTACCCAACATGTCTGTGCTGAGCCCGTGTTGGTAAACGAATGTATCAAAGAGAGCAGCATTTAAAACTTGGGCGAAAATTTTCAGCACCCATCAGTGCCCCTCACGGGCCTCCCATCCCCTCTCCTCCCCTCTCCTCTCCTCTCCTCCCCTCCCCTCCCCCCCAGCTCCTCCCCTCTCCTCCCCTCCCCTCCCTTCCCCTCCCCTCCCATCCCATCCCCTCCCATCCCCTCCCCTCCCATCTCCTCTCCTCCCCGCTCCTCCCCTCCCCGCTCCCCTCCCCTCC
>NC_085878.1:2654409-2669409 GCF_034702125.1 Engraulis encrasicolus
ATTGTCTCTCCTCCGCATAATCAGAATGAATCATCTAGAATGGTTAGATGTGATTTGCTTCTCCAATATTGGCACCGGCCGGCAGTTGTCTTCCGCTATGTTTTAGCATTCGCTGCACGTATCGTGTCCTACTTGGGCAAGACAAGCACTCCCCTGCAACAAATTAGGGATGTTTTTCACAATGATCCCTCATACAGTATGTGAGACATTATCTCACATTTCTGGCTGTCATGACCATGTGTATGTGCTTCTATGGGCCCTGGGAGAGTTGACTCCACAAATACACAAGCAAAAAGTTATCATCATCATCATCAATCATTTTAAGCAGAGCTTCACTAAATATAATGGAGAACAAGGTGTCGTGTTTCTGGATTGCAGTACATGAATAAAGGAGTAAAGTGTGTTTGTGTGCGAGTGTGTGCATGTTGAGCATTGAGCATATTTGTGTGTGAAGTTAAGTAAAAGCAGAGTGTGTGCGCACATGTGCTTGTTTGTGTGTCTGTGTGTGTGCATGTGTGTGTGTGGCTAGGTATCCCGGTACATATTTGCAGAACAAGATGTTAATGTGGTGTAATATCTCGGCTGTTGTACATGATTAATGAATTAATTCATGTGTGTGTATATATTTCTGCTGTGACCAGGAATCGGGCATGGGGTCCCATTGCATACTTGAAGAACTGAAGATGATGACCTGAATAAAGAACTCATGTGTTGTGTGTGCATTTCTGTTTTGGCTAGGAATCGGGCAGGGTGTGCCAGTGGTGGCCCTGATATTCGAGGGGGGGCCCAACGTGATTTTGACGGTGCTGGAGTACCTGCAGGAGAGCCCGCCTGTGCCAGTGGTGGTGTGCGAGGGCACCGGGCGCGCCGCAGACATACTGGCCTACGTACACAAGCAGACCGAGGAGGGGGGGTGAGTTTGACTCTGGAGTGTAAATGTCTTCCCCATAGACTAGAGCAGTGTTTCTCAAACTTTTTCAAGTCAAGGACCATATGTCCCCCCAAAAATGTTCAGAGACCTGGGGCCTCATTTATCATTTGTTCGTAGAATGCCTTCTAAATTGTGTCCTACGAGTGAAATATAGAATGGTCGCAAGTATAGAAAAATCGGGATTTATCAAACGTGCGTTGGCTGTTCCTACGCACACCTCTGCATGGTAAATCCCACACCTTCCAAATCACTGTGAACGCGCACATTCGGACTAATTTGTATCCCGTAACGCCTCCAAGTAACCATATATGGCATTAAAATATATTCAAATGCCATGTTAATTCAAAGGCGCCACCCTGTTTGGACACATATGGACACACGCGGACACACGCCACTCGAAGCGCTGGCGGGAAGTGCAGAGATAGAAACATTTCCGCGGCAGAAATGGGGGTGCTTTCGACAGAGGGAGGACAATGTTTCAAAATAAATAAATGAAGGAGACACACATCGAAGAAAACACTGTCAAATAGCACACTGTCATACTCCATTGCCATTCAAAGCAATTGGTACCTTGCACGGCCAATATTATTTGTGATTTCACGTTTCTTCCACTCGCACGCATGGTCTGAGGTGTGCGTAGATTTAGGCACATTTCTATGTTCAAGTACATGTTCATAAATCCCACACTTTGCTCAGGAATGATCGCACGCATGCTTTACGCACAGATCTGTGCCTAAGAACGCTTGATAAATGAGGCCCCTGGATTGACAGTTGAAGTGTTAATTTGACACTGCTAATTTCGATGCAGATCACTTACTTTTTATTCACATTTACACGCCTGGTTTATTGTGGTGAAACGGAGACTTCAGCTATGTCTAGCTATGTAATAATATTACAAATAAAGCTTACCGTGAGCTCGTCTTGAAAAAGTAGAAATCCTCTCCCGAACCATATGAGCCCTGTCGCGGACCACACTTTGAGAATCACTGAACTAGAGGGTTTTCAGGCTGACCAAAACGGAGCCGGTGCCAGTGCCCGCACCAGTTGCTTTCGGCACTAAAGTGCTCATCTGCAAACCGGGCTCTGAACTTTTGCTTCACTTGACTGTTACCTGGATGGTTTGCGGAAGAAAATTAAGTATTTTGCAGGTCGCATTGCGAACCAACCACCTGATTAAGTGCGGGAACGGGCACCGGCACGGTTCTTAGTCGGCCTGAATGCGCCCATAATGGTAAAACATTAGACTAGAGGTGAACCGGTGTTCTGCCAGATTTTCCTACATTGTAATATTTTCCTACGTAATATTGTTTACAGTAAAATACAAAACAGTAACACCAAACAGGGTGTTAGATTTACGAGATGAAAGATATGAAAATAAAATCGCATGGTCATGGATACAAGTACTACCAAAAACCTGGCTTTTTATTAAACTTTAGCAAAAGCGCTAGCAAAACCGCTAGCATAACGAGTAAGTTAGCTAAGTTGCCAGGGTCACACTTCAATTTCTAAGACACACATACACAAATAATGATAATAAACACACACCTGTAGTGTAAATTGTAAATTAAAGTACTCTATTTATCTGTTCTCCGCTAATATTGCACAGTCTTAGGATCAGCTGGTGTTGACGTTTCATGGTCTGCGCATGCCCAATGGCGGTTTGTAGGATTATATGACATGTAGGAGGACTTTACAGAACACCGGCAATTTGCGACAGTACTGGAAAAAGGCAAGTGCAGCCGCCATCTTCTGTAGGTAGACCTGTGCTCTTAAGTCAATGCAAACCAATGGAGGACCTGCCCACCTCTGTCAAATAATGGCCTTAAACTGTGTGAATATGAAGTGGCACATTAATCAAGGACCAGATATGAAATGGCAGGCTAAATCGTATCAGAGTCAATAAAATACATTTTGAAAACAGTTCATATTAGTTGGGTAGATATTTAGTAGCACATTTTATACATTGTCCTTGCATAGTGTGGGCATGAAAAGTTTCACATTATTATGCCATTTTTTGACAGAGGCGAACCACCTGCTGCTTTGCGTTTACATCGCTCAGGTCTACCTTGGTCTGACATCCAGAAGACCTTTGAAATCGGGATGCACCCATTCAATGTCCAATTGCAATTGTTTGAAGAAAAGTTACACATTGCTGTTTGAGTAAGGAAAGTTGTATCAAAACTGTATGTTGTATCAAAAGAACTGAAGTGCACCTTACTTTGGTGAATTTGTGTGTGAATGCGCTCACTGGACATGTCACTCAAGCAATAGTGCTACTGTTTCTTCTGGTCATTCTGAAGAGGCAAGTGAAGACAAACTCAAAGGCGACAAATATAAAGCCTTGATGTGAGAGATTTCTTGAAGGAATAACAGTGTGTGAGGACCTAATATTGTATATTTATTGACGATCGATTGGTTGCCTTTCAGGGGACTTCCAGATGGAGTGGAAGCCGACATTATTGCCACAATCAAGAAGACCTTCAACTTCAGTCACAGCGATGCCATCCACCTTTTTCAGACACTAATGGAATGCATGAAGAACAAAGAACTGGTATACAAACTTACTTCAGTTTGTCTCTCTTTCTCCTGAACCACCTCCTTGAATTACTTAAATGTTTTCACCATAGTTTTTAATATCTGGTCTTTCTTGTTCTCTTCTTCTGTTTTGTTTGTGATGAAAGATAACCGTCTTTCACGTTGGCGCGGAGGATCACCAGGACATAGACGTAGCCATACTCAAAGCCTTCCTGAAAGGTGGGTCTGGATGACATGTTGTGCTGCACACTTGGTCAAGTTGCAGATCATGTCCTTCCAATGATATTAAAGGTGTAGTGTGTCTAACAGGGCTTGACACTGGCACCTGCCAACCGGCCAAATGCTGGTAAAACTTGACTGCGGCTAGTAATACCGTCAGTGTCACTAGCCAATTTGGCTGGCAGCTTATTCCTTGGTATGACATGCAAATCATAGTACCCTATTCTGCCCATATGAGTTGTTTGTATTTAAGTTCAAGAAAATCTCAGTAAGTCAGTTTCTATTTGCTTGATATATTTCCATGTAGAAAGCTAAACCCTCATCTTGCATCTGAGGTTAGACATACACTATCATGATAAAGAAGAAAAACTATATAAAAGTTGTGGCTAGTGGAACACCTGAATGGCTAGTGACTCAGGAAAACCACTAGCCACAGTGGGTGGTGGGTGGAAAAGTTAATGTCAAGCCCTGGTGTGTAATATCTTTAGCAGTGTCTTTCCAGAATTCATGCTGCCCATTCACAAATGATACCTTTTTCACAAGTACTTACAACCACCATTAGATAACTAAGTATACATTATGACTGGAAAAATTGCACTTTTCATACATGAAAAGGTGGATCATATCAGTGTGCACCATTTTGTATCTCCAGAAATTTCCATTTTTAGCGGCAAAACTTACTGTACTTTGGTCGTGCTTTTTATGATTTTGTAAATATTCATGAAAAGATCCAATTTGACAATAGGCAGCACCGTTTCAATGAGCAGCATAGTTGCAATACCTACTTTGGCCACCATTCTAGACAGTTCACTTTTAACCCATTGTGTCCTGGAGCGACATATACACTGCATTCAAGCTCTTGAGATTTTAGCTGTTTTATTATACAGTAAATGTGGGTATGTTTGAGCTGAATGAACACATTCTAGTGCAACATGAAGGTTCTAGCTTTTAAATGCAACTCATTTAATGTTTTTATGTGCTTCGGAGGCTGAGATATATTGGTTTTGATAGGGAGAGGGCAACTTTTCCCAAAAAGGGCTTAGGCCTAAATGGGTTAAGTAAGAGTAACTGTAGGTTTGACCAGTCAGAATCAGAAGCTGAAGTTTGATTCTGATAGTGAATGATGTCATCATGAATGTCCTCTGGTTGCCTGGATACTCCCTGGAAAATTGGCTGTAGTGTTATCACGTGTTCCGCAGTGCTTCAGACCTGAAGGCTGCATTTGACCACTGCATTGAAGGAACCAAATTCATGTCTCTTGACGGAGGAAACCCATCGACCTCAGAGTCCAGCTCTCCTTGTGCGTCCAACAGCTGAGCCAAGATGTCTGCACAGCACAGCACAGCACAGCACAGCGCAGCACAGCACAACGCAGCGCAGCACAGCACAACGCAACGCAGCGCAGCGCAGCGCAGCGCAGCACAGCACAGCACAGCAGGGTTTTGGGGGCGCTCCTGCTGCCCTCTGTTTACGTTCTGGGTGCTTGCGCTCCCTAAATGAAGACGGATATGTTTTGGGACCAGCCTTCCCCCCTGTTGTCAAACGGGGCCCTGCGTTGCTGCAGGGAGCGGCGGTGGTGGCCAGGTCCGCTGACGGGGGGGGACAAGGGGGTGTGTTGTCCCAGGCCCAGTGAGCTAAGGGGCCCAGAATTGGGTCCCCGTTACATGTATGCATTGGGTAGGGGGCCCTTTCAGATGACTTTGTCCTGGGCCCAGCGAATGCTGTCTGTCAGCGGCCCTGTTGGTGGCAGTGGTGATGCTGATGGTGGTTTGGGAGGTGAGGGGAGGGGAGGGGAGGGGAGAGGAGAGGAGAGGAGAGGAGAGGAGAGGAGAGCAGAGGAGAGGAGAGGAGGGGAGAGGAGAGGAGAGGAGGGGATGGGAGGGGAGAGGAGAGGAGAGGAGGGGATGGGAGGGGAGAGGAGAGGAGAGGAGAGGAGAGGAGAGGAGAGGAGAGGAGGGGAGGGGAGAGGAGAGGGGAGGGGAGGGGAGGGGAGGGGAGAGAGAGAGAGAGAGAGAGACAGCAGGGTAGGAGGGCTTGTGCTGTTCTTTTCTGTTCTGCCTCGTCTGGTCCCATCCCTTCCCATCCCGCTTTGTCACACGCTCTTCCTGTGGGCCCTGCTCTCTGTGGCAGCAAGGGCACGGGGCCAGGCCCGCTTTGGCTTTCTGCTCTGCGCTGCGCTGCGCTGCGCTGCTCTGCTCTGCTCTACTCTACTCTACTCTACTCTACTCTGCTCTGCTCTACTCTACTCTACTCTACTCTGCTCTGCTCTGCTCTGCTCTGCTCTACTCTGCTCTACTCTGCTCTACTCTACTCTACTCTGCTCTACTCTGCTCTACTCTACTCTGCTCTGCTCTACTCTACTCTGCTCTACTCTACTCTACTCTGCTCTGCTCTGCTCTGCTCTACTCTACTCTACTCTGCTCTGCTCTACTCTACTCTACTCTACTCTGCTCTGCTCTGCTCTGCTCTGCTCTGCTCTACGCTAAGGGACCTTCGCAGCAGGGATGGAAATAAGTACCCGTCCACCGGCCAATGACGGGTACATTTCAGTGGTGACTGCTGGTAATTTTTTCAACCCACCAGTCACTTTGACTGGTAAAAACAGTGAGTGACTGGTAGATTTTGAAATCTACCTGTCACCGTGACTGGTGGGGGAAAAAGCTTAAGTTCCAGCCCTGCTTCGCAGCATCTCGGCATTGGGCCCTCGAAGTAGCACTGCATACCTGCCCGTCCGTCCACCAGGCAGGGTTGGGCTGGGAGCAACAACAACAACAAACAACCACCCGGGCAGTTTAGGCTTAACCTGACTCCTCACACATCCAAGTCGTGTGCATGCTATGTTTGCATGCTTGGCTCTGTTCACTGTCTTTATTGAAGATGGACCAATGGGCTTCCCCCTTTTGAACTGTGGGCCAGTCTTTACGAGCAAAAAAGCCCAAATAAACAAAACAAAAAACCAACCGTGTCATCCCCTGGGGACTGTTATGTCTAGTCTGTCCACTGGGAAGATTCCCTGTGTACCAGTCCTGCCTGGCTGTCCACAGAGCAGAGCAGGGGTGCATTTCTCGAAACCATAGTTTCTAACCATGTTAGCTACTTTGTTGTTTGCAATGCAATTTGCCTTTGGCAACTACCCCAAGTTGCTAACTGGCTAACAACTACGCTTTCGAGAAACGCACCCCAGAGCAGCGGGAGAGCAGAGCAGGCGAGCTGAGGCCACTGGCAGGCCAACAGGACAGAACAGGGGTGGATTTCTCAAAACCAAAGTTGCTAGCTACTTTGTTGTTTTCAATGCCTTTTCCCATTGGCAACTACCCAAGTTGCTAACAGGCTAACAACTTCTCTTTTGAGAAATGCACCCCAGAGCAGCGGGAGAGCAGAGCAGAGCAGAGCAGCAGGAGAGCAGAGCAGAGCAGCGGGAGAGCCCTGCTCCGCTCCCAGTGGGCGATGTTTCCCCTCCTACATTCCTCAACCAGGGGACCCACTAGCAGGGGAACTCCTTAGGTTTCTGTTGTTGGAGCGCTTATCTTACCACGCTGTTATTCTTCCCTCTAGTATCTCTCTCTTACACTCTCTCTCTCGCTCGCACTTTCTTTCTCTGTTTTCTCTCTGTCTCTCTCTGTTTTTCTCTCTCTCTCTCTCTCTCTCTCTCTCTCTCTCTCTCTCTCTCTCTCTCTCACTCACTTTCTCTCACCCCCTCTCTCGCTTTCTCTCTCTTTCACTCTCTCTCTCTCTCTCTCTCATTCTCTGTCTCTCTCCCACTTTCTCTCACCCCCCCCTCTCTCTCCTCTCTCTTTTTCTATTTCACTCTCTTTAACTCTCTCTCTCTCTCTCTCTCTCTCTCTCTCTCTCTCTCTCTCCCTTTCCCCTGTCATCACTCCCACAGGTGGGGCCTTTGTACTCTGCCGCCTGCTGAGAACTCTGTCTAGTAGCATGTCTGTGTTGTCTTTCTCCTCTCTACTGCTCACACAATCAATCTGGAGATAGTGTGTGTACTATACAGTAGAATAGGCTAGACAGTGCTGTGGTGTGGCCTGTGCTGTGATTGTTGTCCTACACGTGACCTTGCTAGCTCAGTAAGCAAACAATGCCCATAAGAAAAGCAAGTTTGGCTTGTCTCTCCCTTTTAAAAGTCCCCGGAGAACAGGCCTGAGAACTTGCATATTTCCCTGTCAGATCTGTTGTTTTTATTGGTGAACGCAGAAGGCAATCCCCTCTTAGGCCTCTTACGACGATTCAACATGCTGGAAACCACTGCCTGTTTTGTTTTTTCCCAAAAAAGAGCTTAGTTGTATTGTATTGAAACTTAACAGACTTTACCTCACATAATTTGGCACCCTATAAACTGTTAGATGAGCTTTTGTGTGTTGTGCAAATATGGTTTCTGGTAGTTAACTGTGTAAATTGGCAGTAAAATAAAAATAGACTTTAGTGGGCGCAATCAAGTGGGCGTGGCAATCGAAGGAAATACCCATATGCCCATTGTAAAAGCTTGTAATTGGGGGTACATGTTCGAAGCCGCCAGTCTTCTGTCAGTACGAGAACAATGTATCTGCAGTCGAATGCCCACGTCTGTTCATTTGTCATGATGAATGCCTGTTTGAAAGCCGATGAAATACTGTCTTCACTGTGGGAAGAATGTGTGAAATCTCTCTTCAGGATGCTGCTTGAGAACTCTCTCTCTCTCTCTCTCTCTCTCTCTCTCTCTCTCTCTCTCTCTCTCTCTCTCTCTCTCCCTCTCTCTCTCTCTCTCTCTCTCTCTCTCTCTCTCTCTCTCTCTCCCTCCCTTTCTTGTCATATGTCTCTCTCCTTGTCTTGTCCATTTGTGTCTTCCTCTGTTCTCTGATTCGTAAGTGTTCATGGTTTGGTTCTGTTTCTCTGTGCAGGCACAAACGCCCCTGCATTCGACCAGCTTGTTTTAACGCTGGCATGGAACCGAGTTGATATAGCCAAGGATCACGTATTGGTGTACGGACAGCAACTACTGGTGCGTTCCTGAACCATTTTCCAATGATTTACACAAATAACAAAAAAAGCCACATCTACCTGGTGCAAAACAAAATAAAATCCATTATGCCTGAACTACACACATTTATTACTTCAATACTGATATGTTCTCTACAGGTTTCTCTGACTTAAAGTTAAAAAAATTGACCCCCTTTGACTGGGAAGATTCTTGTTCACCTTTGTTGTGGTAGTCATATGGTTTGTTCTAAGCCAACCGCACCTCCAAGTTACCATACAGTAGTTCAGCTTCATTGATCGAATCAGATGACAATGACAACTTTATTAATAGACCACCTTACACACACGCACGCACGCACGCACACACACACACACACACACACACACACACGCACGCACGCACGCACACACACACACACACACACACACACAACAGCAGCTGCCTAAAGTGCAGATGAACATCATTTGTTTGTTTCAATGCGGCAAAGGTTTTGAACTTTTTAAAATGTTTTGATGTGACCAAACTTATTTAATGTATTTATTCAATTATTTATATCATTGTTGATTTGGGGCGAATTCTATTACCTGTACTGGCCATGAAATAGCCACAGTTGCATATTTGGCCATAAATGTAAACAAACAAACAAACAAACTCTGTTCCAATGCGGCAGGTGGCGTCCCTGGAGCAGGCCATGCTAGACGCCCTGGTGATGGACCGCGTGGACTTCGTCAAGCTGCTAATTGAGAACGGGGTCAGCATGCATCGCTTCCTGACAATCAACCGCCTAGAGGAGCTGTACAACACGGTAACACACACACACACACACACACACACACACACACACACACACACACACACACACACACACACACACACACACACACACACACACACACACACACACACACACACACACACACACACACACACACACACTCTGACTCTCTCTCTGACTCTCACTCTCATACACTGTCACATACTCACACATACAGTCTCTCTCTCCCTCCCTTGCTCTGTCTCTGTTTCTCCTGCTCTCTCTCTCTCTCTCACTCGCTCACTCACTCACTCACACTCACTCATTCACACGCACACACACACACACACATCCTTGTCCAACAAGATAAGTAATCAGTTCTGGTGTGGTGTTCAGTTGTTGGGTGTCAGTCCACTTGCGTGGTCAGAGGCCTTGCTCTGCTCTGCTCTGCTCTCCCCCTTCAATTAATTTTCCACTTGACTTGCCTTGCCCCCCTCATTACTCATTAACACTGTGTGTCCCTTTCTCTCCACGCAGAAACAAATACCAACCAATCCAACTCTTTTTCATCTGGTGAGAGACGTCAAACAGGTAAGTAGTATATATATATATATATATTTTTTTTTTAAATATATTTTTAGGGGCTTTTATTCCTTTATTTGACAGGACAGTTGAAGATGGTGACAGGAAGTGAATGGGGCAGAGAGACAGGGGGGGATCGGGAAATGACCCCGGCCGGACTCGAACCGGGGTCCCCGAGGGTGGGCATGCAAGCCCAAATGTGGGGGGCTTAGCGCGCTGCTCAAAGACCTTTTTGGGGGGGCTCAGACATCCGGTTTGGCAACGGTATCTTATGGCCATGCATTAATTAGTAGAGATGCACCGGATCCTGATTTTTAGGATCCTGCCGGATACCGGATCCACTGGTTAAGATCCTGCCGGATCTGGATAGTCTGAAAAACCCTATTATCCTGCCGGATCCGGAACCGGATCTTGGATCCTGTACATCTCTATTAATTAGTAATCGGGGGATGATGATACGCAGCAATGAATATGCTTCTTAGATAGTCCTCTAAAAACACACAAACAAACAGAAATCCATACAGTAGTGGCACTGGCTGTCGTTGCGCCACCCTGACACATGCCTCTGCTGAAACGTCACTGGCCCACGTATGTATGTGTGTGTATGTGACTCGTGGCCCATGTGTGTGACTGTGTAACTCATTACAAACCTATTATATGGACAGGTAGCTTGTGTGGGTTGCCTAACTTCCTAACCCTCTCCCGCCCCCTCTCTGATATTCTGTGCGTGCGTGCGTGCGTGCGTGCCTGCGTGCGTGCGTGCGTGCGTGCGTGCGTCAGAGAGAGAGAGCGAGAAAGTGAGATCTGCCTTGGGCTGAATATATGTGACGGTGAGCTATATATTTGGAATGATGTGTGTAATGTCTTGTGTGTATTGTCTTCTGTATGTGTGTGTATGTATGCTACTTGACACCTTAATTTCCCCTCTGGATTAATAAATGATACTCTACTCTACTCTACTCTACTCTACTCTACTCTACTCTATTCTACTCTTCTCTAAAGGGTAACTTGCCGCCTAACTACAAGATCACGCTCATCGACGTGGGCCTGGTCATTGAGTACCTCATGGGCGGGACCTACAGATGCAACTACACTAGGAAACGCTTCAGGATAATCTACAACAACCTTCATGGAAACAATCGGGTATGTTTGGTCATTTCGTTTTTTCCACACTACTGTCCCCAAAATTAGCCTCAGCAGGTGTGATGTTCCACTCTGCTGCGTTGTGTAATGTTTTGAAGCGTTTCATGGGCAGGAAATGATTGATGAAGAGGGTGACAGAAAGGGATGTGGAAATGAGGAGGTGCCTTCTGAAGTGAGAAATTCCAGGTCGCTTTTAGCCCGTTTAACCCTTGACCGGAGGAAATGGAAAGTGGATCCATTTTGAGGTTTGAAATGCAAGATAATGGCAAGCACTGATCTGGAAAATTCTTTCATGGAATACAGAATGAATATGAACAACAGATGTGGTTCTGGTCCTTCTGTCATTACAATAAAATATATAATCTTGCTGAATTAAAATCTATACAAGGAACTATAGTAAGGTCGCCAAATTTCGCCCACTTCACTGATCACTTCACTGAAAACGTGATAATATCACTATTTCAGATACTATTTAATTATGCTATCGTATATTTTTGGATACCGGCAACTGTGTAGATGAGGTAATGAGCAATATTCGCTAACATTGGTAGCCCTTTCTATCGTAATTTGGCGATAACGTCCAGCATGTCCACAATCTAGTTTCAGCACAATTCACTGGCGAAAGGCTCCCAATTCCGACCGCTTGATTTCAGGTCACGTCGGTATTTCCGTTACTGTTTATTATTCCTTCATGCTGTTGTGCTGATTTCGTTCACACTTGTAGTCCTGGCTTTACCGATGCAGGAACTGTGATTAGTTTGGTCGTTACTGTGGAAACGGTTGAATAATTTTGGTCCTAAAGTGAAACAGGGAAGCGGCCAGGGCGAGTTTTTAGCCAGAATGTCGTCGTGAAATTAAGGTTCCATGCTGCCGTTACGACACCCTTCATTACAATACTGTTTATGGCCGTTTGACTCGGTTTTAAATGTCATCACCGTTTCAAATTGTAAGCATACAAACTCCGTATCATGTCGATATCCATTCCTGACTTAAACAGTGGATACATAATTAACTATCATCACTTATAAGTAGGCGGGCGGAATTGGGGGACGGGCGAAATTAGGCGACTTGGCTATATATTACTATATCTATATACCAGGAACTTATATCTATATCTCCAGTAGTCTCCAACACTCTTAAACCCATTGATGCCTAAAGCACCTGCAAAAAGACTGCAGAATGCCTAAGTCCTTTTTAAGCAAAGTTGCTCTCAGCCTATAACAACCTAAATATCTCAGCCTGTGAAGCACACAAAAACATGCAATAAGTTGCATTTAAACTCTAAGACCCTCATCTTGCATTATGTGTTCATTCAGCTCTAACATGCCAAGATTTTTAATAGAATTGTCTCAAATCTCATGACCTGAATGTTGCGCCATGCAGCTCCAGGCGCCAGGGCCAATGTTGTGCAGCGCGACATCCAGCATCAATGGGTTAATCAACAAATGAACTGGTAGAGACTATACTACTACCGGTGTGTGTTTATGCTGTATGTAGGGTGCATGGAGACTAGGGCTGTAGTCAAGTCCACCTTTGTAGAGTCCAAGACAAGTCCAAGACCAGAATAGTCAAGTTCGAGACAAGTCCGAGTCCAAAAAGATTTGAGTCCAAGTCAAGTCCGAGTCACATGTCGGTCAGTATTAAACAATGAAAAGGATGAATATCAATAAAGTAGATGTTTGAAGGGAAACTATATGCCATGGATGTGAAGACAAACTTGTATGTTGTTGGATTTCAAGCTCCACTCAAGAATTTATGGTAGCCAATGTTCTAAACAAAATAAAGACAGACCCGGTCGAGTCCAAAAGCTTAATTTGGCAAGACCAGTGTCCGAGTCCAAGATAAGTCCGAGTCCAATTGATAGCGAGTCCAAGACAAGTCCAAGTCCATAAAACAACGGACTTGAGTCGGGACTGGAGTACTACAGCCCTGATGGGGACATGACATGACTATAGGAGGCTTTTTTTAAACCCTCTTATTTATTGACACTCTTGTGTGATTTTCATTCATTTATATAGGTCTATTTGTTCTTATTGATACTGACTTCAGTATATTTTTCAGTCATATCGTATCCACTAATGGCTGTGTTTTTTGTGTGTTTTATGGATGTCTCCACGTCTTTTGTCAATTGTTGCTTTATGTTGTTTCAAGTCTTTTTTTACTTACGCCCTTCTGTTAGCACTTTGGTCAGCTGCTTTTGTTGTGTTAAAAGTGCATTACAAATAAACTTTGACTTGACTTGACTTGACTTTTGTCTTTCCTCAGCGGTCGGGGCGCCATGCGGCCGGTGCCTCCCACCTCCGCAAGAACCACGAGTCCTTCAGCATCCAGGCGGACAAGAAGGAGAAGACCCGGCACAATCACTTCATCAAGACCGCCCAGCCTTACAAGCCCAAGGTACACGTACGAGCAACACACACACACACACACACACACACACACACACACACACACACACACACACACACACACACACACACACACACACACACACACACACTCACACACACACTTTTTTAAATTGTTGTGACTTTCATTTCACTTCCCTGCTGTGGCCAACCGGTAGGGCACTCGCCTGCCATGCGGCTGACCCGAGTTCGATTCCCAGCCCGGGTTACCGTCTCTCTCCCAATTCGCTTCCTGTCCACCTCTAACACTCCTTTAAAATAAAGTGGAAAAAGACCAAAAAAAATCTTAAAAAAAAAAAAAAGAATGTTAATTTCTCTATGTTCCAAAGGGAAAACATCATACCAATTTCAAAGGACTATTTGAATCCTGCATCACTATTATTAGTCATCTCTTATTAGCTTGCTATCTGTATTTCAGTGTCAAAGCGTAGCATCTCCACACGTAGCATCTCCACACGTAGCATCTCCACACGTAGCATCTCCACACGTAGCATCTCCACACGTAGCATCTCCACACGTAGCATCTCCACACGTAGCATCTCCACACGTAGCATCTCCACACGCTTCTGTCAGCATCTCCACACCTAGCATGTCCACACGTAGCATCTCCACACGCTTCTGTCAGCATGTCCACACGTAGCATGTCCACACGTAGCATGTCCACACGTAGCATGTCCACACGTAGCATGTCCACACGTAGCATGTCCACACGTAGCATCTCCACACGTAGCATCTCCACACGCTTCTGTCAGCATCTCCCACACGCTTCTGTCCCTTCTCCCCATTTCCAGCCGGAGTCGTCGACGGAGCAGGCAAAGAAGAAGAGCAAGGAGGACATCGTGGACATCGACGACCCGGAGACGCGGCGCTTCCCGTACCCCTTCAACGAGCTGCTGGTGTGGGCGGTGCTGATGAAGCGCCAGAAGATGGCCCTGTTCTTCTGGCAGCACGGGGAGGAGTCCATGGCCAAGGCCCTGGTGGCCTGCAAGCTGTGCCGCTCCATGGGCTACGAGGCCAAGCGCAGCGACGTGGTTGACGACACCTCCGAGGAGCTCAAGGACTCTTCCAAGTAAGTGGCAGCCGCCTAGTGGCCTAGTGGTTAGAGAGTTGGAATATATAAGAAATAAGAATAAGAAACTTTTAAAATATACATTTTTGGGCCCTATGGTAGGTCAGGCGTCTACTATGCGGCCGGCATGGGTTCGACTCCCGGCCCGGGTCCTTTGCCGGCCCTACCCCTTCTCTCTCTCTCAACTCGCTTCTTGTCACCATCTTCACTGTACTGTAAGGCACTCCAAATTAAAATGTCTTTATTAATATGACAGGTCCTACATGGACATATATATTAATAAAGACATTTTAACTTAGTCAGATAATTTATTCTCATTTTTTGATCCTGCAAGTACTATACCTTGGACTAAAGAGCACCCAAACCCAAGAAGCCAACAAACTATCTGGATAA
>NC_085878.1:2676909-2696909 GCF_034702125.1 Engraulis encrasicolus
AATAATTAAAAAACAATGTAGTATATTTGCCTAGTTTTTGAAGTCTCAAATAAATCTGACTCTGGGATTCACACCATAAAAAGTCTCGCTTTCAAGCAACTTTTTAAAAAATCAGGGATATTTTTTGTTGGTATATACAGTGTATTCTTAAAAATAAACATGGCCTGGTTATGTTAAACCAGCTGAACAAGAAATCCATGTTGGTTGTTTACTTCCTTTTTGAAGCTGTTCTCTGCTTCACTTTTTTTAGCGCGCAATAGGATGTGTTCTTCAGGAATCCTCTCTCATTGTTTTTTTGTTTTGTTTGTTTGTTTGTTTTTCTCTTCCTGTTTTGTCTTTCTGCAGATGTTTATGTCTGAGGCTGGGAAAATAGGTCAGAAGATCAAAGTGTGGTTCAGTGACTATTTTAACATATCGGACTTTGCCGCAATTGTGTCTTTCTTCGTGGGGTTCGGCCTGAGGTTTGGCCATCCGGACGGAGAGGTGTTTGTGGCCGGGAGAATTATGTATTGCTTGAATATTATATTTTGGTACGTGCGTCTCCTCGACATCCTGGCAGTCAACCAACAAGCTGGGCCTTACGTCATGATGATCGGCAAAATGGTTCGTTTCCACCAGGATCCTTTTTCCTTTTTCCACATCATTGTTACAGTATTACAATACACCATAACAAATGATGTTGATCCCGGGTTTAGAAAGTTGATCCAACTTGCTCTAAATCAGCCAACAAGCGCTTAAGACACGCTATTTACTCAAGTCGCCAGAAAAAATGTGGCATGGTTTTCAACTGTCTGAATCTGGTCTTGACACCAATGTCCATTGCAAAACCAATTCTGTATTGTAACAGTGCATCAAAACTAAGCATTTATTGTAATACTTAATTTCTTTTGCGATCGATGAAGACATTCTATTCTATTCTACTCTACTCTACTCTACTCTATTATACTTTTCTCCACTCTACTCTACTCTACTCTACTATACTCTACTCTACTCTAGTATACTCTACTCTACTGTACTCTATTATACTCTACTCTACTCTATTATACTGTACTCTACTGTACTCCACTCTTATACTCTATCATACTCTACTCTACTCTATTCTTTGTTTAGGTGGCCAACATGTTCTACATCGTGGTGATCATGGCCATCGTGCTGCTGAGCTACGGCGTCCCCAGACAGGCTATCCTGTACCCCAACGAGACGGCCTCGTGGAACCTGGCCAAGGAGGTGGTCTTCCAGCCCTACTGGATGATGTACGGTGAAGTGTACGCATATGAAATCGATGGTAAGGACGACTATCATACTGGTAAGGGAGAGTTTTCTTTTTTATTATTATTATTATTATTACTACGGACCATCCTCTCGACCACCGCATGGGACCCTGATTCGCACCACCACCACCATCAGCACCGGCACCAGCACCACATTGGGAAATCAAACCTCCACGAGAGCCTAATCAAACAGATCTCATCACCTTCTCACCACTCCCGGGAGACCTGCTGTCCTGGCACACCTACTCTAGATGCACTTTCTCCATCACAGAGTTGAGGAATTCTATGGAGTAAATAAAATCATGAGTTTTTGAGGGGTTTTTGCACGGTTAAAAAGTGAAGCATAGAACAACAACTTAAAGGGTAACCTCTGCCAATTTCAACATGCAGTTGTAATACTCACACTACCCTGGACTTGTCAGTACCTGAGATTTTTTTTTTCAGCCTTTTCTGAGATCCTGGTCATTGTAATGGGGGCAGGTGTATGTTAACTTAAAAAAAAAAAAATGTATCTTGATTTATTCCCAATAACATCCAAAAGGTTATGTAACATCAGGAGACAACTAAAAAACAGCGATACCTTTTGGGATAATATTTGGAGTAGGCCTATGTTAGCAAAGTTTTGAATGTAAACAAAGTCTGCCCCCATAAGAATAGCTCAGATCTCGGAAAGGGCTGACTCAAAAAGATGCAGCATCAACGGGTACTGACAAGTCAAGGGTAGCGTTCGTGAGCAATACAACAGCATATTGAAATTGGCAGAAGTTGTATGTCGTAAAGCTGTTTTAAAACAGTTTTAAAATATGTTATTCCTCAATCAACCTCAGTTTTACCAGTGTCAGTAGTAGTGCACTTCTAATCTCCCGAGCAACACTTTTTCCGATGTTTGGTTTGTACTGATATACGGAACATTGTTTATGGCTTATTGTGACAGTGATAGTGATGGATATTTTAAGTCAAATACTCGTTTTATGAAAGCCACAAAATGTTATTATTTCAACTGTAAGAATTGATTGAATTGCCAGTAATATTTGTTTTTTTTAATAAAACCCACAACACAAACCTTTCAGAAAATGAGGTAAAACAAATAAATTGACAGCATGAGCTAGAGAAGTCATTATAATTGATATGTTTTGGAGCTGTCATTTTAGCCTCATACTTAGCGCTTAAAACATCACCTCATTTTGAGAAGTGTGATGTACTGTACATGACTGATTTGTGTAAAAACAAATGTTGGGAACAAGATCCATTTAGTGCAGCTGTTGTGCCATGCTGCTACTGCTGTGTCTTACATAGCTCCTGTTCCCCTTTGCAGTGTGCGCTGATAATTTGGAGGAAACCATGCGGGATAAGGGTCTGTGTAGAGCTGGGGTGTGGCTGACCCCTCTCCTTCAAGCCGTCTACCTCTTTGTTCAGTATATCCTCATGGTCAACCTCCTCATCGCCTTCTTCAAGTAAGTCCATGATTTTAGTTGTTCGTTTCCTTAGGTTTTTAGACTGTGAGAAGGTAGTCTCACCCTTCTCAATGGTTTTAAAGAGCTGCACTCGATGAGCAGGAGAGAGAGACAAATTCAGACCAGGGGCCTCATGTACAAAGACTTCTGTAGATTTCTTACTGAATCTTTGCGTAAGTGAATATCTGAAAAAATGCATTTGCACCTGAAAATCTTAAATGTATCACTCCACACATAAACAGGTGTTCATGCTGATTCATGTGGTATGTCCAATTTCACATGAAATTTAGTAAACGTGCACTTTTTCATGCTAAGTCAGTATTGGTACATCTGAAAATGTTTGTGGAAAGTTACTTACGGAGCTTTTTTGTGCGTAAGTAAGTTTTGTACATGAGGCCCCTGGTGTTTGAGGTAGGAGCAGCTGCTGAGCAGAAGTAGCTGGCTCTGTGCTTCCTTTGTTAGTTTTCAATTTTGATGCTGCTGATGTATCAGGGAAAGTTAAGTGGGTTCATTTGCTGCCGTGTTCATTTGTGTACGATTTCTTTTCTTTGCGGTGCCTTCACGCATGTATACTTTTGGTGTCCGTAAATTAAAAAAAAACACTTAAATATTTTCTGTGTACCGACCCTTCCACCTGCACCCCAGGCGCAGTGTTCATCCTGACCGTGATATGCGGCCACATTTTCACAGACATGTAAATGTTTTTTCCTTTACCTGACGTGTTTCAGCGGTGTAACAAAAAAGTTAAACACGTCTTTAACAAAAGAAAACAAATTACTATTATGGAGTTTATGAATGGTTTTAACAAGAAGATATGATGAACGCAATACATCTAAGTCTATAATTGTTTTTGTTTTGTTTTTTACTTCTTTGTCCCCAATGACCTGCACTTGGTTTTAGACCTACATTATAAACTGAACTCAATGACTCATAACATTATTATTCTGTTCTGTGAATTGATGTGCTTTTTCCGTTAAAGGCCATAATTCAGATGTAATTGTATTTTTTATGATGACGTGCGGCCAGAAGACTGAAAGGTCCTCTTTGAGGCAGAGCTGACACTGTAAAACCTTTTGTAATCCCCCGATAACACAGGTGATTGTCTGTGGAACTCATGTTTGCATACTTAAATCTCTCTCTCTCTCTCTCTCTCTCTCTCTCTCTCTCTCTCTCTCTCTCTCTCTCTCTCTCTCTCTCTCTCTCTCTCTCTCTCTCTCTCTCTCTCTCTCTCTCTCTCTCTCTCTCTCTCCCTCTCTGTGTCCTGGCCGCAGCAATGTGTATCTGCAAGTCAAATCCATGTCCAACCTGGTGTGGAAGTACCAGCGCTACCACTTCATCATGGTGTATCACGAGAGGCCGGTGCTGCCCCCTCCCCTTATCTTCCTCAGCCACCTGGCTTCCCTCTTCGCCTACCTCTGCCGCAAGAGGAAGAAGGACCAGACATACGGCCCCAGTACGCCAACTGCACATTACACATGATATCATTCATGTTCAATGTTCATTCATCACATATTGAATATATTACTTCATTATATTATGTATTGTGAACTTATATGTTACATTATTCATTTGAATACTTAATGCTCTTCCTTCATTGTAGTAAACGCATGATGAATATGGGAGGCAGAAGTATAGGGTGTCGACGTAAAATGTTGACTTCTAGTTGTACCCGATAGTCACAATGAAAGTAGTATCTTTGATTTCATGTGCGACACAACGGTGAACATTTTCATCATTACATCATGAAAGCTCAATCACTATGATGACTTATGATGGATGAGAAACTTTACTTAAAGGTGAACTTTGTAATTTTTTTTAGTAGTTTATTTACAGAATTCATGTTGCCCATTCACAAATGTTAACTCTTTCCTGAATACCACCATCAAATTCTAAGTATTCATTATAACTGGGAAAATTGCATTTTCCTAAATGAACAGGGGGATCTTCATGGTCCACAATTTTGAATTTCCAGAAATTTACATTTTTTAGCTGCAACACTTACTGGACTTAGGTAAGTATTTAAGTAAATATTAAATCAAATTAGATCAAATTTGGCAATAGGCAGCACCGTTTTAATGAACAGCATAGTTGCAATACCTTCTGTAGCCACCATCCTACAAAGTGCACCTTCAGCAATGTTGTATTCATTGTCCAGTAAGCACCTGTATCTCCACCTTGTCCCCCCTCAGAGCTGTTTCAGACTGAGGAGGATCAGAAGAAGCTGCATGACTTTGAGGAGCAGTGTGTGGAGACCTACTTCCACGAGAAGGACGACCAGTTCCACACGGGCAGCGACGAGAGAATCAGGGTTACCTCGGACAGGTAAGGTCTGGTGACCTACCTACATAGCAGGGCAGTTCATCGTCCACAGTGTAATTTGATAGCGTAGTTCTGGATTCATTTCTTCATGACGTACAATATTTTGACTCATTTTGTGTCATAGTCTCGAGTGCCTCTGTATGTAACTGCATGTGACATACTGAAATAATGCCTCTTCGTCCTCCTCCGCTGGCTCCATGTAATCCTCCCTTCTCTTCCTCCTTCTCCTCTTCCTCCTCCCCTCCTCTTCCTCCTCCTCTTCCTCCTCCTTCCCCTCATCCTCCTCCTCCTCCTCTTCCTCCTCCCCTCCTCTCCCCCCCTCCTCTTCCTCCTCATCCTCCTCCTCTTCCTCCTCCCCGCCCTTTTCCTCCTTCTCCTCCTCCTCCTCCTCCTCTTCCTCCTCCCCCCTCTTCCTCCTTCTCCTCTTCCTCCTCCCCTCCTCTTCCTCCTCCTCTGCTTCCTCCTCTTCCTCCTCCCCTCCTCTTCCTCCTCCTCCTTCCCCTCCTCCTCCCTCTCCTCTTCCTCCTCCTCCTCCCCCTCCTCTTCCTCCTCCTCCTTCCTCCTTCCTTCTTCGTCTTTCCTCCTCCTCTTCCTCCTCCTCCACCTCCCCCTCCTCCTCCTCCCTCTCCTCTTCCTCCTCCTCCTCCCCCTCCTCCTTCCTCGTCTTTCCTCCTTCCTCCTCTTCCTCCTCCTCCTTCCTCCTTCCTTCTTCGTCTTTCTTCCTCCTCCTCTTCCTCCTCCTTGTCACCCAGGGTGGAGAGCATGTTCATCCAGATGAAGGAGGTGGGCAACAAGGTCAACTTCATCAAGCGCTCGCTGCACACGCTCGACTCCCAGATCGGACACCTGCAGGACCTCTCGGCCCTCACCGTGGACACCCTGAAGTCCCTGACCGCTCAGCACGCCTCTGAAGCCAGCAAGGTGCACAACCAGGTGAGCAAGGGATGATTATAGGCAACCATGGCCTGATTTGATTGGTTGATTGGTTGGTTTGATTGACTGGTTGGTTGGTTGGTTGGTTGATTGGTTGGTTGATTGATTGATTGATTGATTGATTGATTGATTGATTGATTGATTGATTGATTGATTGATTGATTGATTGGATGATTGATTGGATGATTTGTTGGTTGAGAGATTGATTGTTTGATCTTCTTTGTTGATACTCTACGAAGTTTAAAATAAGTAAATGAAAAGAATGTTTTTGATGTACCCTTGCACAGCGTGTCAAAAGGATGTCACACAAAAAAAAACCCCAAAAGAACGTATTTCCATGGTGGTCCTTGGAAATATGCCCAAGTTAATATTGTATCTTTTCACTCTTGTGTTTGTAAGTGGGGGACTAACAGACACATAACCTCAAATGGCTTCAAGGACTGTAACAAATGCCCTGTAATAAATGTAAATCACTTTAGATAGAAGAGTTTAGGAGTACTGTAGTAATATTAATGATAATAATAATAATTTCCACAAGGATTAATAAATGGTACTCTACTCTACTAATGGATCCTATGGTGCTGCTCTGCTGGCGACCCAGGGCATAGCTGCTAGCTGCCCAGCTACTTTGTAAATCAGGCTTTTAAAGAATTTCAATTAAAGTTTCTCTTCTCTTCTCTTCTCTTCTCTTCTCTTCTCTTCTCTTCTCTTCTCTTCTCTTCTCTTCTCTTCTCTTCTCTTCTCTTCTCTTCTCTTCTCTTCTCTTCTCTTCTCTTCTATTCTCTTCTCTTCTCTTCTCTTCTCTTCTCTTCTCTTCTCTTCTCTTCTCTACCCAGATCACAAGGGAGCTGAGCATCACCAAGAACTTGGCCTCTAGCGTAGCGGACGGCAACGTGTCCGGTCTTCCCCACAAGTCGTCCGCCCTCGCCCGCCACAGTGCCGCCTACTTCCCCCCGCCCCTGCCCCTGCCACCGCACATGCCTCCCTCCTCGGGCAACATCGCCGAGTCACTGTTCGGCAGCGGCGCCTACGAGGTGCTCCCCCGGAGACCCGGCGGTTCAGAGCAGGCTCTGGCCCTGAGTCCCGAGAGGCGGGCCCTGGGCGCCTTGCCGACGTCCTCCGCAGCATCCCTGTCCTCGGCGTCAGCGTCGGCCGCGCTCAACATCCCGGAGGCCGGTCCTTCGGGCAGCAGTGCCTTAACCCACAGTGCCGCCTCCTTCGCCTCGGCAACCGCCTCCGGCGCTGCGGGTACCGCCGGGGTGGGTCCTCCCGCGGAGCTGCATCTGCGTCGCCACTCCTACATGAGCCGGCACCCTGGAGGCCGCCCCCTGGTGGAGGACTCCCCCAGTAGCCTCCCTGGAGCCCCTGCTGGCCACGCTTACGGGGCGGCCGCCGCGGCAGCACAGTTCTTCGTCAGCACCCCCTCCCAACCCACCGATGCCACGCGCAGGCTCTCCCTGGCCTCCCAGCCCGAGCACGACCCGCCCCTGTCCGAGGGCTCCGCCGTGGAGTTCGGGGCCTTCGTTGGTAAGTCTGATCCTGGTCCTAGTAGAGATGCCCAGCAAGAGAGCAACAGCGAGGAGGAGGAGGAGGAGGAGGAGGAGGAGAAAGAGGTGGATGAGGATTCCAGCTCTGCCTGTCCCACTGTGCTGGTGGTGTCAAAGACGTCCGACGTGGCGCGTCCCGTTTCCCTTCCCGCTTGCTCTACTACTACTCCTACTACTAAGAAGGGCCGTCCTGTGTCCTTGCCCGCTTGCACTAAGAGGGACGCTGGCGCGGGCTATGTGAATGAAGCCTTCTCTGATGATGGTGATGGTGATGAGGATGAGGATGAGGGGTGTGTTAAGGTTAGTATCGAAGTAGATAGTCAGGATAGTACGAATCAGACGCCCCCAGTGTCCCCAGTGTCCCCGACATCCCCTGACCCTCCCAGTCCATCCACCCCCAAATCGTCACCCCCCTTCGGAGATGTCGGCAGTCCTCCCCGTCGTGAGCCGGGTGGTCGCTCTGCTCCTGTTGTGCGCTGGAGTTCCCAGGTGGACGTGGCCCACGCCCCCCCGGCCCCTGCCCCTGCCGAGCCCATAAAGCGTAGGCAGATTGGTAAAGGAGTGCTGTGCAAGCTGAGACGAGCAGCCAGAGTACGAGGTTTGAGCCCCTGCTTCGGGTTTGTGGTTATCGGAACGAGGGGTGCGTGGTTGCCGGCCTGCTCTTGGGGTGGAGCGTTTGTGTTTTGGTTTGGGGTTTGGGTAACGCATAAGAAGAAGAAGCTACCTATTCACAGCTTTATAAACACTTTATTAACATGTAATAATAATGAACATTTAGCAAAGCATTTACAGATGTTTGTAAATGGCTAATAACCAAACTACGACTGCACAGTGGAGTGGGAATCAACTTCTACTGTGTGAGTTTTATGTGGTTTCATGCCTTCTGGTCTTTGGAGGAGAAACTTCCAGGACCGATGCGACTGCGCTGTGTCTGCTGTGTTCATATTTCTTGCCCATTTATAAACATTTGTAAACATTTTGTCGATAAATAGTTCCTTATTTATGACATGTTTTTAAAGCTGTGAATAGGTACTTATTCTAAAGTGTTACCTGGGTTTGTTTTGATGGACAACTCACAACGTCTCTTATCACCTAACCTAATATAAGGACAGCTGGGTAACACTTTATTTTAGGGACACATCTATTAGCACTAATACATACAATGTCCCTGTATAAGTACATTGTAAGGCATGTATAAAGCAAAATCAAACATTTGTTACTCATGTATTCGCAAATGTCTTGTTATAATAAGGGATTTATTACCAATTTAACCTTAGTAAGGACCTAGTAGGCCTTAGTGTTTGCTTAGTACATGCCTTACAAGTTACTTATGCAGGCATTAACATTGTATGTATTATTGCTAATAGATGTATCCCTAAAATAAAGTGTTAGCGACTGCTGTCCTCTGTCCTGTGCATGGAGGTATTCTTTCTTTGGGCTCTGTTTGAAAGGATATATGGATGATATGGTGTTTTTCATAACATTTTGTATTGTGATGGGAAAGGGGAGGGGTCTATCACTAAAAAAAAAAACATTCAAGGACTGTTTCTGGAGTGTGTTTCTCGAAACTGTTGTTGCTAACTAAGTTAGCAACTTACTTGGTTGCAATGCAACTTCCCATTGGCAACCTACTACGATGCTAACTGGTTAGCAACGATGCTTTCGAGAAATGGGGTCCTGAAATCTTCACTCGTCCAGTATTCACGTACGTATATTGCTCTATATAGAATGGGAGCTGCCTTATTGAGCTTCCTAATATGCAGTGCGCAGTAGAGTGAGTGGACGAGGGAGGATTTCAGACTCTGCCAAGGGTCTACTACGTGTTTTCCAGACTTCTGTCTTTCTGTCTGTCTTGCTTGAGCCACATCTGCTTTGTATTGCCGATCGCTGGAGGACAGTCTGGCCTTGCCTCACCCCCTTCATTTAGAAAACAGCCCACATCTACAGACGGAGCATTATTGAATCCAAAAAGTGTCGAGTCAGGATGTGTAGACATTATTGTAGAAGCCCTTATCGGGTCAGGATGTGTAGACATTATTGTAGAAGCCCTTATCGGGGTCTGCGTGTATAGTGTGGGCTGCTGCTGGTCAGGCAGTGTTTTTATTGGCTTTAATTCAGGAAATGACAAGGCTACGTAGATATAGCCATCCGTCCCCAAATCAGTGTCACCCAAAACAACATTTCAGATGTGGCAGACAGAAAGATGAACATGAGCGTTGCTCTCTCAACAACTACAAGTATATTAACTACCCAAAGGCAAGTGGACAAGGAATCATGGTGTTGTGTTATTAATGACCATTTGACTGTTGTGCCTGTGAACTAACTGGTGGCTAATGTTCAGTGTGTGTGTGTGTGTGTGTGTGTGTGTGTGTGTGTGTGTGTGTGTGTGTGTGTGTGTGTGTGTGTGTGTGTGTGTGTGTGTGTGTGTGTGTGTGTGTGTGTGTGTGTGTGAGGTGGGTGAAAGTGGGTGACCTTGATTTCACATCTGTTATGGGTTACTATCTGACCTTCAGCTTGTAATGTAATGATTATGGTGTGCTATAGTCTACTCGGTGGCCATGCCTGACTGCTTCACTCATTCACTATAGGGGTGGAACTCACACTAATACTCACCGGTAACACTTTACTTGACGCCGGTGTAATAGGCATGTCATTACAGTGTCATAAGTGTCATGGCACATGTCATAAACCGAAGGTTGTCTTTGCCATAACCGAATGTCACTTAAGGCCAAAAGTAATAAAATGTTTATGACATGGGCATAATGTTTATGACTTATCTATGACTGTGTCATGA
The DNA here is from genome assembly GCF_034702125.1 of Engraulis encrasicolus. Classification (NCBI taxonomy): domain Eukaryota; kingdom Metazoa; phylum Chordata; class Actinopteri; order Clupeiformes; family Engraulidae; genus Engraulis; species Engraulis encrasicolus. The sequence goes on from NC_085878.1 coordinate 2,687,228, forward strand.
CACTATTACGACACTGTAATGACATGCATATGACACCGGCGTCAAGTAAAGTGAAAACCCTAATTCCTCCTGTCCGTTCCTGTTGCTTGTGGGCTCTTGCATCAGTGTTGCTCTGTCTCTGTGGAGAAAAAATAACGTTTCCCTGCTGTCAACACAATTATGCTTTCAGGAGATATTGAATAACTTTGATAATTGATTATGTCGAGCCTTGTGTCACAAGGCTTCAAGCAACAGGAAATGACAGAAGGAACCATTTTGAGTTCCACCCTGGGGATGTATTCAGGGTAGGGTGGCATTGCTTTGCTCCCTACACGCAGTCCATTAAGTAGTGAATGACTATACACTTTACATTACGAATCGCTAATAAGGTTGTATTGGTATGGCAATTGCTATGTAATTTCAATGGAAAAAATGTACAGTATATCACGAAAGTGAGTACACCCCTCACAGTTTTTGCAGATTTGTGAGTATATCATTTCATAGGAAAGCATTTCACTGTAAAAGGTCACCAATCATTGTGTCAAAGTGAAACTTCTGTAATACTTTCCTATGAAAAGATATGCTCACAAATCTGCAAAAACTGTGAGGGGTGTACTCACTTTCCTGATATACTGTATATCTTTGTCAAATCCATAAAGCCAAGTATTTTTTGGAAATTGCATGGTAATAGCCTATAGCCTGAAATTGCATGGAAATGACTACAATGACCACCTTATTAGTGATCTGTAATGTGAAGTGCATTTTAGATTGAGCAGCTACTTGCCACATTAGCTGCTAACTGTGAGGTAGCATACTAATTATCTAATTAGCACAACACCTCCGCCAGGTCGTTAATTACTCGCACTACTCTACCAGGTGTTTAGCAAAGTGTGCCAGCAGATTGATCAAATTCAGGCTGCGTATCAGAGGCTGCACTTGGTAACTCTGTGTGTGCAAAGACACAGTGGTACTGTATCATGGGTTCTTTATTTATATTTAGTCTATTCTCGTGCTGAACTCTATTACATTATTTTCCTTTTCAACCCTTTTAACACCATTTAAATATTATCTGCTCTGGCTTGTGCTCAAATTCAAAGGACAAATTGCCAAAGGAACACCGGAATGCGACTGTATCAACCCACATTAACGAGCATTGGTTCGTGATTAGTTGTATTTGTTTTTGCTATTTGTCGTTTTTTTGTCATCTGCATTTGGGTCAAATAGTAACTCAGATTGGGAATGGAAAAAGAAAATGTCTTTGGAAATGTTCCACACAAACATGATTACGTTTAGAGTATTGTTGCATCTGCACCGTTGTGTCTGCGTAGGGGTTCATATTGCATGTAGCTCAGCAGATATGACTTCAATGGGGAGTCCTCTGTTCTCAAACAAAGTAGAACCAAATAGCTGTGATACTGCAAACACATCATCAGCAATGTAACATGATATTCTGAGAGATGTAGTACTCCCAACACGTAGATAAGCCCACGTACTTTATATGCTTACACTAGATTGTTTGTTGGTATGTAGGTGTAATCCAGACCTGTGGCGTACAGTCACATCCGGGATGTTGTAAAATGTTTGTGTGGAACTTTTCCAGGTGTGACTTAACAGACTGAATTAATCATCTGCAAAAGTCAACAGTGCTGCCACAGCGGCCACCTGTCCACGTCGACTAACGTCTGTCCTGTGCCTCTGCCTCTCTCTTTCTCTCCTTCACTGTCTCTTTCCCTCACTCTCTCTCTTGCTTTCGCTCTCTCATTATCTCTCCCTCTCTCTTGTGTGCTCTATCTATACATCACTCTCTCCCTCTGTCTTTCTGTCTCTCTTTCTCTCTTTCTCTCTCTCTCTCTCTCTCTCTCTCTCTCTCTCTCTCTCTCTCTCTCTCTCTCTCTCTCTCCTCAAGGTCATAAAGATGACGTGGATCTGCAACCCTCCTTTCCCAGAGGCGAATCTGCTGCTACTAGTGCTGCTACGGCTGCAGGTGCCAGCCAACAGTCCGCTGCAGCCAAGAAAGCCAAGGCCATGGTCAGTGTCCTTTAGCTCAGCACATAACCCACTACACGCCTTAACACTATGTCACAGACCCCACACGGCACACATGAACCACTACACCGACTAACACCATATCACAGTGGCTCAGTGGTTAGAGCACTGGGTTGGCAACCCAAGGGTTTCCGGTTCAATGCCCGACTGAACCACGGCTGAAGTGCCCTTGAGCAAGGGTCCTAACCCCCACACTGCTCCCCGGGCGCCGCTCAGCAGGCAGCCCACCGCTACGGACTAGTCTGTGTACTTCAATGTGATTCACTAGTCCAAATGGGATAAATGCAGAGAAAGATTTTCCCCTAGGGGACCAAAATTGGCTCCAATCCAATCCAAATTGGCTCCAATTGGCTTCTTTACAGACCCGACATGCCACACCGGCACGACCGACACGGCACACATAACCCACTATACCACCTAACATAGGGTTATGCATATAACCACAGTTCTATGAGTTCCGGATGACCGCCAGAGCTTGGCAGTCGCTCTTGAGTGTATACGAGAAGATTTGCCAAGAGGTCACTTCCTGGGTTCACTGGTGTCTTAACCCCTGACACGAGGTCACCGGGTGACGTCACCCAGGTGACGTGTGACTTTGTTGTTATTAATTCTCGACCTGCATGATTCGTGTTATGAATATCCATCTAACCCACTACACTACACCACCTAACACCATGTCAAGAGGCCCGACATGACGCATAACCCACTGCACCGCCTAAGCCAAGGGTATTGAAGGGCAAGTGTCCTTTAGCCCAGTACATCTCACTGCACCGCCTAAAATCATGTCAGAGACTCGACACAGCACAACATGCCCCACTGCACCGCCCAACACCATGTCAGAGACTCGACACAGCACAACATGCCCCACTACACCGCCCAACACCATGTCAGGGCCCCGACACAGCACAACATGCCCCACTACACCGCCCAACACCACGTCAGGGCCCCGACACAGCACAACATGCCCCACTACACCGCCCAACACCACGTCAGGGCCCAGACACGTTACACAGAAAAGACTGTAGCCCACCAGTGTCCCTTAGCACAGGACATGTACACCACCGCCTGGCACTTTCTCAGGGATCAGACAGACAGCGGTGACCGCCATTTCCTTGGGTTACTGTTGTTCCTGGAACGCAAAGTTGGCCCTGGATCAACATCTTCTGCCGTATGGGTGAAGATCAGTTCCATGCAGAAGTGGCATGCTGTTGCAAAATACATTATTCACTGACAGGTTAAGTTTAGGAATATGTTTCGGTAAAGGCGTAGTTTGGCATGTTGTTAGGTTGGTGTACACACATTTTCACTGACAGGTTATGTTTAGGTATTAGTTTTGGTTTAGGCACAGTTCCACATCGTAGAAGCCACTGTGACGGCACTTAGCATGCCCGCTAATTTTCCGAATCAGACATATAATAGGCCTACATACGTAAGATAAACCAGATGTTGATCCAGGGCCAACTTTGCGACGTCGTTCCAGGAACAACAGTAACCCGAGGAAATTGCTGTCACCGACAGACAGCATAACACAATTACTCCAGGGATCACACAGTGTACACAGAATGCAAGTACCACTATCACCGCCCAGTACACCAGGGAACAGACACGCCACATGTGTACCACTACACCACCTCCACCTCCGTGTCAGCGGGCAGACATAGCACACACAGTACACACTGTGCCCCTCCACCGCCAGGGTTCAGACACGGAGCACTGCAGCACAGAACACAGCAGGGCTGTTATGTTCTAAGTGTCATCATGCCGTGCGCTGTGGCTGTACCTTTAGCCGTCAGGTTGCCAAGCGACTTGCCTCAGCAGCGCCTTCCAAATATAAATCCAGTCAAATGTGTATTTTAATTTCCAGGCAATTTACCTCTGAGGTGAAATTGGTTACCCCAAAAAAAACGAAAATGGAATGACTAATGTGCTTCTCCAGTCATGTTTGTGTTCTCCTTTTCTCTTTTCTTTCAGTCTCTTTTCATAGCTTAGTCGCATTACTTTTTTCCAGTAGTACCTGTTGGCAGTGTGCTGTGTGGTAAAACAACTACCTCGGTCGTTTGTTTTTGGTGGAGGCTCTGCTGTTCTGCTCATTCTCATTGTTTTGTTTTTTTCCAGTAGGACCTGTTGGATATAAACTCTATGTCATATTGTAAACTCCTACCTCTCTACAGGACTGTATTAAGCCAATGTGGTGCCGCCGTGCACTATACCTTACTGGTGCCCCCTTTATGAACAATATTTGTTAAAGGGACACTGTGCAGGAAATGGTCAAAAAAGGTACTGCAACTATGCTGCTCATTGAAACTGGGCTGCCTATTGCCAAATTTGATCTTTACATGAAAGTTTACTAAGTAATAAACAAATATTTTCTAGTATGGTCCAAGTACAGTCATTTTTGCAGCTAAAAATGGCTATTTTTGGAAATTCAAAATGGCGGACCATGGAGAAGATCCCTCTTTCCATGTATGAAAAGTGCAATTTTTCCAGTCATAATGAATACTTAGAATTTGATGCTGGTGGTAAGTATTCATGAAAAAGGTAACATTAGTGAATGGGCCGCATGAATTCTGGAAATAAACAACTACAAATCTCACACAGTGTCCCTTTAAGTTTTTATGTTGTGGCGCCTCCTCACTGGTCATAACTGGTTGGTGCCCCTGGACACTGTACCACTGGCCCTTATGGATTATCCGGCCCTGCCTCTCCAGTTTGCTTTTGGATATATACTCTGTCATACTGTACACTCCTGCCTCTCCAGTTTGCTTTTGGATATATACTCTGTCACACTGTACACTCTTGCCTCTCCAGTTTGCTTTTGGATATATACTCTGTCATACTGTACACTCCTGTCATACTGTACACTCCTGCCTCTCCAGTTTGCTTTTGGATATGTACTCTGTCACACTGTACACTCCTGCCTCTCCAGTTTGCTTTTGGATATATACTCTGTCACACTGTACACTCTTGCCTCTCCAGTTTGCGTTTGGATATATACTCTGTCATACTGTACACTCCTGTCATACTGTACACTCCTGCCTCTCCAGTTTGCTTTTGGATATATACTCTGTCATACTGTACACTCCTGTCATACTGTACACTCCTGCCTCTCTAGTTTGCTTTTGGATATATTACTCTGTCATACTGTACACTCCTGCCTCTCCAGTTTGCTTTTGGTGGTGGCTGCTTGGTTCATTGGTTACAGTGTATTGTGCTCATGTGTGCCACTAATCCACCAGGGTCACAGTCAAGGTCACATGAGGACGGTGAACTCGTACGCCGGCTTCACAGAGTTCGACCGCAACCCCTCCTTCCTGCATCCCGAATCCAGTAAGTGCCCCGCACCCCCCCCCCCCCCACACACACACACACACACNCACACACACACAACCCCCCACCCCCCTCTTGCCCTCTCAGCCACTCTGATGTAGCCATGTAGGCACAGCTGCTTTACAGAAATCAATTCATTGAAAATTGAAATTCATGAGGCAAGATGACTATAAATAAACATTTGAATATGTTTTTTCTTGTTACACTTCTGTGTTATTTGTTTACACACAATTTGCTTGAGGTAGATCATAAATCAACCTTTAAATCAAAACATTTAATGATGATTGAATCAACCAGGATGTAAAATGTAAGATTTATTTAATTCAACTTGACTTTTCTGTCTGTGTGTGTGTGTGTGCCTGCCTGTCTGTGTGTGTGTGTGTGTGTGTGTGTGTGTGTCTGTCTGTGTGTGTGTGTGTGTGTGTGTGTGTGTGTGTGTGTGTGTGTGTGTGTGTGTGTGTGTGTGTGTGTGTGTGTGTGTGTGTGTGTGTGTGTGTGTGTGTATTCCCCTCCTCAGCGCTGAGTAAGCGGGATCATAGTCGTGTGTCTGCAGAGGACATCCTGGTTCACAAGGACCCGCGCTCCGCCCTGCTTCTGGTCAGTCTCCCCCCACACACCACTTAACCCATTTTAGCCTGATACTGCATGTACGCTGTTTGACCTTTAGCAACATATGCACTGCATTCAGGCTCTTGAGATTTGAGTTTTTTTTATTAAAAATTTGGGTGTGTTAGAGCTAAAAAAAAAAAAAACAAAAAAAAAAACACACATTCTAATGCACATGAAATGCACTTGATTTCATGTTTTTATCTGCTTCAGAGGCTGAAATATTTAGGTTTTATTAGGCAGAGGGCATCTTTTCCCAAAAAGGGCTTAAGCATTCAGCTGGTGTTTTTTGCAAGTGCCTTAGGCAATAATGGGTTAATAGCCAGCGGCCGCACATACAAAGACTTGCGTGGCTGTCCTTCTGAATCTTTGTGTATGTGAATTCAGATGCATCGATCCTTGCATGAACAACAGGTTTTCATGCACATTCTCATGGTACATCCGGTTTCACATGAACTTCACCGCACATGACTTTTTCAAGTCAGTCTTATTGCATCTAAACACTTACGTGATAAGTTATGTACGTAGCTTTTTTAGTGCGTAAGCGAGCATTGTATATGAGGCACCTGGTTTTATGTACACGTACCTGATGGATGACATCCTTCAACTTTTAAGATGCGTCCCACGCATCTCTATAAGAGGCTTTGGTGTCCGTCCGTCCGTCCGTCCGTCCGTCCGTCCCTCCGTCCGTCCGTCCGTCCGTCCGTCCGCCCTCCCGTGATGTGTTTCCCTCCCGTGATGCGTTTCTGAATTGTGATTCCCTCCTGTGATTCCCTCTTGTGTCCACAAGGTGGCAGTCGCTCAGTTTTGGCCTGGAGCTCATGCGTGCAAACCAACCGTGCTCTTTGCCAGTGAGAAAAACATGGCGGCACTTCCTGTTGATTTTCACATGAAAGTTTTGCTTAATTTAAAGTCCCTAAGCGACTATAAATGTTGTGGCTTCCATATATTGATGTAAAAGTGCCCCACGAAGTAATGAAGCACAACAAAGTTACTCCACATTACCATTTGACCACTCGTTTTTCTATGCTAACAGGGTAGCTAATGTAGCATTGTAAATGATCCAGGGAGAAAGGGGGAAATGTTGTGATTTCAGTCCGCCTGAGGCAACGATTTTCGTGGGGAAGATGACCTGCATCTCGGTGGCATTGAACCACGCCCCCGTGCCTTATTTGGCTCGCTCAGCACGTGCGTCCTCAGTCCAATCGCAATGCTTTATTTTCCCCAGACGTTTAATCGCATTTAAGTGAAAGTGCCATGTATACACATCGCAAAATAACTCTTAATCCGATCTATTTAAATCGCATTTATTAAATCGGACTTAAAAACATCATGTACACGTAGCCAATGTCTCATTGATTAGTTTATGGAACTTACGGTTTGTCTGTTACGGTCCACGAAGACAATATCCACGTGAAAACGCAAACGCCTGCAAACCACTGTTTTGACAGAAATACAGTTCACCTGTCGCCTACTCTGTTTTCTTCCCAAAGCGGCATTTAAAAGTATTCCATGAAATCCAACATCAACGTCACTTCAAATAGGTGACAGCATCATGCTCACACATGAAATAACACTTCAGTGAGGGGGGGACATCACTGCTCTCATATTAAAGTGAAAAGAGAATTTCACATTTTAGTTTATTTAATGTAGGCCTATGCAAAATTGCAAATAGCCTATTCATTGAAATCTGTCCAGAAAGGGTTGTAATGTTTGCCTGTTTTTTTATGTTTGTAATTAAAAAATTTTTAAAATTTTGATTTTAAAAAAAAAAATAGCCTAACAAAAATAGAGATTTTATGTTAAAAAAAATGTGATATGGGATGGACCGATGGCCCCCCTAAGCTAAATTCGCCTTAGGTCCCCACATTGCTAAATGTAGTGTAAGGGATTATTTTGAAAAGACAGTAACATGTAATCAGCAATGCATTACAGTTTTTCAGTAAATTGCCCAACACTGTTGAAATCCTATGGTACTTTTTCAAATCCAGGCTTATACAGTACATGGTAGGCTTATTGATAAATTGCCTTGACAGGTTATGAGGAGGCCAAGGGGGCGTTTGGGCAAAAAAGGTTCAGAACGGGCATAGACGGACGCATCTGTTGTCCGCCTGTCGGACTTGTTTTGTTTTTGCTTACTTGGCTTACTTACTTAAATAGACTTAACAGTCTGATTCAATAAAGTAAAAGCTGAAATGCCACTGCCAAATCCCCAGCCCAGCTGAATGCATTAGCCCTTTTCACATCACGGCAGACACTTTCGATTCATTGCATTTGAAGCAGGACGAGTAGCATCCGGTGCCATATAGGTGCTGTTTCCACGTAGCAGGATATTTTTTTAGCAGGGTATTTTTTTCTCCTGTTGAGGTGTAAACGCAACATGTGGATAAAAATAAATCCTCCATTGTAACAAATGTGTTTCGGCCCCCTGAATAGGATATTTTTTTCTCCTGCTTTTTATACCTGGATTTTACATATCTGCTACGTGGAAACGGAAGGCCAAAACCAATGCAACCAGGAGAAAAAAATATCCACATATAAAAATATCCAGCTACGTGGAAACAGCACCATAGACATAAACTTGCACCCCACTGTTTACCATGGAAACCAGCAAGGTTCTAAATTAGCACCTGTCAACTGGCCAAATGCTGGTGACATTTCAGTTTTGCTGGTAGAAAGAAAACAACTTAGTAGCCACTTTGACCCATTAGTCAGTGTGTGTATGGCTAGTAAGATTAACATAACTAGCCATTTTGTCTGGTAGAGAAAAAAGTTAATTTACGATCCCTGGAAACCAGTAGTCGTTTTTCCTGCTTTGCTTCAAAAACGGAACTTGTCTGACGTCACAGTGAAGAGGGCCTATTGAAAGGCTGTTTAACACTAGTACACTTATAAATGCTGTAAACTTATAAAACGTATAATACACTTATAAATATTTCAAAAAAAGAGTGTAATATTAATTAAGGTATTTAAATTTGGAATTTGAACTGTAACAGTACAGTAGTTAGTATTCACACATGCCTCTGCCAGTTGACTTGATGATGATAAGGAGGTGTTCAAACTGAAGATTAGCCGCCGCTATCGTCCCGAGGGCTTCTGCTGTGATGTGTGACGTTCCTGGATGTCTGCCACATGACACTGTCGTCTACTCTGTCTTGTTTGATCACACAGTCATGCTCTTGTCTTGTCGTTACAGGAGCGGGTGCAGGGCAAATCGGCCCAGGCCAACAGCCTGTAAGTAATCGATTTCTACGCCTCATCAAAGACCACCATTGGCTTGTTAATGATTTGTCAGGCGTACTGTTGTAGTTGTGAGTGGAGTTTATTGCCACACACAGGCAGCCTGTAAAGACAGCGAGCGCCGCGTGTGTGTGTGCTCTTTGTGCTGTTATGGGGGTGGCAGGATCAATGGGTTTCAATACCATGGGCTTCTCAAGCAACTTGTTCACATCAGTGTTGTTCACTTTTAGCAATTTGTGTTGACAAGCCATTTGCACAAATGCACAAATGAATGCACATTTACATTTCAGCTGTGAACTTGTGATGAATTCTAAATGCAGAGGTTATTTTTTCAATGTGGTGCTTTGTTTGGGAGGTTTTATTTGGGATCATTCATTTCAATGGAATATTTGTTTCCTCATGTGAGGTTGAAAATTGGCACTAGGAAGTTTGGATGGAAACCCGGTTACTGTCACTGCCCCAGGCCCTGCCACGCTCCCCCTCT
>NC_085878.1:2699409-2701909 GCF_034702125.1 Engraulis encrasicolus
GTGTGTTGTACTTTATCAATTGTTGGTCATTGTTTTCATTAGAAATGTTTTTGGAGCTTTTTGATCAGGTGGTCAGTTTCCTACTTATGCAAGCAGTATGAAGTACTTGTATGTTGACAGATGATTTGATGCAAAAATAGCAATACTGATGAGCATGAGAAAGTAAGCATCCTTCTGTGTTTTTTTCTTCCCAGAAGTCCCCCAGATGACGCCCTAAATGGTATGATGCATGATTCTTTGCTAAATAATATCACTTTCCAAGAAAACCACTCTCTCTCTCTCTCTCTCTCTCACACTCACTCTCTCACTCTCTCAGTCTCTCAGTCTCTCTCTCTCTCTCTCTCTCTCTCACACACACACACACACACTCACACACACACATTTACCATCCATCTCTTGTACGGTTGGGAAAATACCTTTGATGAAAACTCTGCTCTTTTTGCCATAAATAAGTTCTTCAGCCCTCCGCTCATTGAGACGTTGGTGAGCGACCTCAATGAGTAGAGCCTTGGCATTCCCACAGCATTTCTCTTCTCCACCCCCATTACAGCAACAACAACCCCCCACCCCCACCCCCCCTCCTGCCTCTTCTCTTCCCTCATCCCTCTCTCCCTCCTCCTCTGTTGAGATGGATGAGATGAGATGATGAGATGAGGAGATAAAGAGTCCTGCCTGTAGCACTGCCGTGCCCTAATGCATCCAAACAAACATCCCCCCTGTTGGTAAACACTGAGATCGCAGTGAGATACTGTTGCAGCCGTCCATGATATGAGGCGCTGCTCTGCTGCTCTGCAGGTCTGACCCCCAAGCCTCTAGCTAGCGGCCCTAGTCCCACAGTGCTGCCCCTGTCGTGCCGAAAAGCGAGTCCCTGCCAGAACACGAGTGCCCTCATTGAAACCAATGACATTTTTTGAGATAAAATTATACTATTTTTTGCAGAATGAATTACATAATTTATGAACTAAAAATATGCTTATGAAACATTACTCGTCCTCCACTTAATATGAGCTATCTGAATGAAACCGTAACATTTGTTATGGCAATTCTTCGATTCTTTTATGGAAATAATACTGAAATTGTAACCAGCTCTTTGTAATACTTCCAGGAGGAATGTAGATGCTTTATTGATAGGCTTTCCATCTTAAATTGTGTCGGATTTGTCTGCAAAATATGGTAAAAAATATCTGAAAAATTGGTCATTGGTTTCCATTGGTTTCAATGAGGGCACTTGTGTTCTGGCAGGGACTCGCTTTTCGGCACGACATTCCCTCTAGCGGCCCTAATCCCACAGTGCTGCCCCCTCTAGCGGCCCTAATCCCACAGTGCTGCCCCCTCTAGCGGCCCTAATCCCACAGTGCTGCCCCCTCTAGCGGCCCTAATCCCACAGTGCTGCCCCCCCTAATCCCACAGTGCTGCCCCCCTAATCCCACAGTGCTGCCCCCTCTAGCGGCCCTAATCCCACAGTGCTGCCCCCTCTAGCGGCCCTAATCCCACAGTGCTGCCCCCCTAATCCCACAGTGCTGCCCCCTCTAGCGGCCCTAATCCCACAGTGCTGCCCCCTCTAGCGGCCCTAATCCCACAGTGCTGCCCCCTCTAGCGGCCCTAATCCCACAGTGCTGCAGGCAGGACAGGAATACGCACCTGCCCCCTCCAGTACAGCCCAGTGGACGCTCTCTACTCTCTACTCTCTCTCTCTCTCTCTCTCTCTCTCTCTCTCTCTCTCTCTCTCTCTCTCTTGTTGTCTCTCTTTGTCTGTCTTTGTATTTCTTGCTCTCTCTCTATCTGTCTCTCTCTCTCTCTCTCTCTCTCTCTCTCTCTCTCTCTCTCTCTCTCTCTCTCTCTCTCGTTGTCTCTCTGTGTCTGTCTTTTTATTTCTTGCTCTCTCTCTGTCTCTCTCTTTCTCTGTCTCTCTCTCTTGCTGCCTCTGTCTCACTCTCTCTCTTGCTGCCTCTCTCTGTCTGTCTGTCTGTCTGTCTCTCTCTCTCTCTCTCTCTCTCTCTCTCTCTCTCTCTCTCTCTCTCTCTCTCTCTCTCTCTCTCTCTCATTTCCTGCCTGGGTCCATTGACCTGAGCCAAGGTCATACTCCCTCTCATGGAGAGCGCGCAGTGCTGACTGGACTGGAGACTGACAGTGTGCCTACCAACCAACCCCCCCAACTGACCCCCCCACCCCCACCCACCCACCAACCCACCCAGCGTAACCCTTCCATTCTCACCTGTTCATTTCAGCTGCAGCATGCTTGTACACAGCCCGGCACGCACACCTGGGAAGCAGGAAGGACTGTGAGTCTGTTGTTTCTCTATGGTCCCACTCTAGTTCCGTCTCTAGACTAGATGCTGTCTCTGCTCTGCCCTGCCCTGCCCTGCCCCCTGCTGGCTAAACTATGTGTAGCGTTCAGTAGACAGGGCCTGTGTCTCAGTATCCCTCCTGCGGTCGTCTCCTCCATCCTCTGGCCTTGTGTCATGGTGTTACCCTCCTTATCTCATGGAGGAATCATAAG
>NC_085878.1:2706909-2774409 GCF_034702125.1 Engraulis encrasicolus
ATGAGGGTAACAGGTAGTTATCACCTGGTGAGCAGACGGAACGTCTTCTGATTGGCTGAGCAGGTGTCCTTTATTCCCCGGTAGCAGGACACCTATGATGTCATGCAGGCTTCCAAGTTGCTTCTTTTCTAACTGACTGGCGAAGTGCCGTTACTAGTTCTATCGCATCTGGTTGTCTAGTCAAGACCGCGTCGTTAGTTCTATCGCATCTGGTTGTCTAGTCAAGACCCCGTTACTAATTCTATCGCATCTGGTTGTCAAGTCAAAAACCCAGTCGTCAATTCTATTGCATTTGGTTGTCAAGTCACCCCAACATTCTGCGCGCGTCCTTACATGCCTCCGATAGAGGCGCGTCTCACTAGATTAGGAAGTGGTGCCCATAGCAACGTACCAAGCGCAGTGGTGAATCTACTTTCTCATGAAGCCTTAGATCAACATATTAATAAATTAATACTTAAATGCTGGTAACCGGGTGATAAGCGGAATAGCTGCCATTATTTCCCTTGATATCGGGACACCTCGTCGGCCGCTATTCCATACATATTGCACACCACCCTCCATCTCTGTCTCAGGGATAGAAGCAAGCAGCAACAGCTGCAGCATCAATTGGCATCAGCGCAATATTAACATGAACATACATGACCGGTATATTTCGGACTGCACAAAATTTAAGCTTGTGGCGGACTTGTGAGTATTATTATTACAATGTATTGTATGTGAATGTGTAAATGTATGTGACTGGTAAATGTCCACATTTTTCAGAGTGCATTTCCACCCCCTCATTTCTGTTAATTCTACTACTTAACATCTGCTAACAAGTGCTACTACTCCTCTCTAATGTAGGCTGGCTGTTAGTGCAGCAACATTCAAGTTGGATGTGCATACATTTTATGTCATTTCAATTTAGAATCGAGTATCTATACTACCAGAGATTCAATTCAATTCAATTCAATTCAATTCAATTCATAGAAGCTTTATTAGCATGACAAAAAATATTTCGTATTGCCAAAGCATTGGTTGAAGATGCATTGGTAATGACATTATAATAAAATGAGTATTGAAACAAACAAACAACACATTAATGCTTGCAATTGTATTGCTTGCAATTGTATTGATAATATCAGCAAGAAAAGAAAGCAAACAGAAGTCTTTGTGTGTCTGTGCGTAAGCGTGCGTGGTGTGTGTGCGTGCATGGTGTATATGTGTGTGTGTGTGTAATATAATATATAACATAATAGGTTTCTATGGGCACCTAACGTGACCAGGTTCTGGTCTGCCTAAAGGGGCGTGTCATAATGCTCCTAGCATTGAATAGAACAGTCCTTGGGTCTGCTTAGGTCTGCCTAAAGGAAGATTCCCCCCCTCCCCCGCCCCTCCCCCTTGCGACAGTAGAACCCAGAAACAATGGGCCAATGGAACCTCTCTCTTATCTACTCCCTCTGATACTACTCTGCCACCAGCACCACCACTACTACTACTACTATGACTTCAGCGGCCTAAAGGCTCAGTTATGCTTCCTACTTGTGCCACAGAGTGAGCTTGACGCAGCCATGATGCAGTTAATTCTTGTTTATGCCCTGTTTTGAAGCACGGTCTGCGCGATGTCATTCCACGCTGAAACTGCCTTCAATACAAAGAGTAAACTAGACGTGTCTGTTGTTTTTTAGCATCACAGACTCGACGAGAATGAAAATGAAACATTAAATCTTTATATCACGTGCATGTTTGATCGCACTGGCAGCCACAGTAGTAGTTTGGAACAAAGAAGTGGCTCATTTGTCGAGGACGAAGCGGAATGTTTCCTCGACCTCGGAACCACTGTTCAACTGTCCAAATAACTTCAGCGTCGTAACTTGCAAGCGCATGTGTTGTCTTCGGTTCGTGTAAATAAATCAAACAACAAAGCACGGGCAACTTATTTAATGAAGAGCTCACAGTCCGTAGACCGACGAAGGTTAGAACAAGGAAGTAGCGCTTGTTCTCGACTCGAGGACAGAGCAGGCTGGTCGAGAGGACCAATCAGAGACCTATTTTCGCCCTTTCACGCCGTCGCTCCCTGCGTCGAGACACAATTTTGGGGAGGTGCCCCAGAGTACCTGCGTGATGGGGGGGGCTTCACTACGTTAACTGCGCGGCTCACTGCATCATGATGCAGTGACGCTGATCTCGAGGCATAAACCACCCTTAACTCTGCCACCACCACCAGCACCACCACTACTACTACTACTATGACTTGAGCTGCTGATCTGCGATCTCTATGCAGCCTGTAAACGGCGCTGGCTGGGATCTGCATGTGTGTGGGCCTGAGTCCAGATTCCCACTGCTATGTTTTCAAACACTCAGGCCATGCGCTACAGCCAGATGGCTCACTCTGCTGCCCTCGTCCAGAGTCTGCATGCCGCACGCCATTTGGCCTCTTTGTCCGTGTTACCCAAGCTACCGAAAGTGTGACCTTGGCGGGGGGAGGAAAAAAAAAAACAATTTGGCAGTATTCTTCGTCTGCCTTTTTTTTCTGTTTAGGTTTTGGAATGACTCAAGATTTTTGCTGGTATGTTTTTTTTGTTTTCATCCCAGTTTGAATGGCTGTGAATTGGCTTTCCCCTTCGGTGCCTTTTAGTCTTTCAGCGGTTTGGCTGTGAACACCCTCGTTGAGACAAAAAAAAAAGCTCCTGCACACTGTTTGCATTTGCAGAGTTTTACTTGCGACTTTTCGGTCTAATGACCTTCTTCAAGCAATTCAACCTGTTTGTCCCAGTGACTCCACTCCTACGCACCTGGCCGAGGAGGTGTGCAAGAACTAGGAACTGGGAACTAGGGCTGCACGATTATGGAAAAAAATCATAATCACGATTATTTTGGTCGAAATCGTAATCACGATTATTGAATTTCGCAGATTTTTTAAAAAATTGTAACAAGATGAAATACAACCAAGAATGAATTATATACGGGATGAGCAAAATAAAATGAATTGTAATAATTATGTAAAGGCAATAGCATGAAACTTAGGTGGACAGATTTCTGGCCAGGAACACCAGCCTGTCAATATGTTCTGGCTTCAATGACGCTCTCAAAGGTAGGTCACTATTGCCACGATTAAACCACGATTAAAATTTCGACTTCGATTTCACTAATTTATCACGATTTTCGGTTATTTTCGATTAATTGTGCAGCCCTACTGGGAACACCCTCACCTCTACCTCACCACCCCCAACTCTGTGACATTTTTGGTGGCTCTGGTATCGTTTCCTGCTCTCTCTGCTCCAGCCACTCCACTCATGTTCCAGTCTCCTGAGTGCAGTTCACCACGCGTGCAGACGGAAAGCAGCCCTTCATCCCTCTTCCCTTTTCCACAGCAACATCCGCTCCGGCCGATCCCAGAGGGACTAACATGAGTGGTCTGATTGCACACGTGGGGGAGACGGGAGGAGCAGTGGCGGAACAATTGCACACAGGGCCTCAGGGCAGCACACTGATAGGGCCCCCCCATACGGCCTGCCGAGGTCATAATAGGCCCCCTCCACCAATACAGGAGGGCCCTGGGCCCAGGGGCAAATGCCCTGCTTGCCCCCCTATAGCTCTGCCCCTGGGGAGGAGGAGGGTGGAGACGACAGGCAGGCAGGCAGGCAGGCCGCACAGGACAGGAAGTGGAGGGGTAGTGTTTCCTGTAGGCAATCCCTGCTGAGGGGGCGGGTTCAGGGTGGAGGGTGGAGGGGAGGAAATGACATCAGCGGCAGCAGACCCATCCTGAGTCACCCCAGGCATCCACTTTCTCTTATCGGTGTGCGTGCTTGTGTGCGTGCGTGCGTGCGTGCGAGCGTGCATGTTATTGGCTATTGCTGGGCTGTGTCCACATCGTTTATTTTTTTCCGTTCTTATACTGTAGGTGTTCGTGTGTGCGAGCGTGTGTGTGTGCGCGTGTGCACACACATGTGTTCAACCTATAGATGGGCTATTGGTTGTTGTCGCACACACATGTGGTCGACCTATTAGTGGTGTCAACAGTGATCGATTCGGCGATGCAATCCAATGCGGGGCATGGACGATCCAGAATTGATCCGGCAATTTTTTTAACTTTAAATTACTTCCATGGATATTTTGGGCGCAAATTAATGTTAAATTAAATAAAAGCACTTCAAAACATTGCAAGACTGATACAGACTGATACAGAAAACAGTAAAACAGTATCTGACTACTTGTATTGCCTCATCATGACTGATTAAACATTTGCTTTGCTTTCAGTAGAAATGTAATGCGTTGCAATTGTAGGATTGGATCGGATCGGATCGGATCGCATTGAATCGAATCGAATCGAATCGAATCGCTACGTCCCGAATCGGATCGTGAGGGCAGTGCCAATCCACACCACTACAACCTATAGATGGGTTATTGGTTGTTGTTGCACCGTGTCCACATAATTTATGAATTATGTTTTTTTTTGTTTTTTTTTATGATGCCATAGTTTATGATGACATCATTTTTATTATGAGAATCATATTAGCGCAAATTTATGTTTCTCGGCAGCCGTGGCCTAGTGGTTAGAGAGTTGGTCTTTCAATCTAGGGGTTGCCGGTTCGAATCCCCCCTGACCTCTCCCCACATCTCCATCCATGGCTGAAGTGCCCTTGAGCAAGTCACCTAACCCCACATTGCTCCAGGGACTGTAACTAATGCCTTGAAAAATAATAGTTGTAAGTCGCTTTGAAAATGAAAGCGTCAGCTAAGTGTAATGCAATGTAATGTAATGTAATGTAATGTTTCTCTTTTCTCTCTGTTCCAGGAGATTCAGCAGCAGAGGGCCTCCCAGAAGCTAACGTTTGCCTTCAACCAGATGAGGCCCAAGTCCATCCCCTACTCTCCCAGGTAAGACAGCTAGTAAACTTGTAGAGAGTTACTTGTGCACAATCCCTGGTGCTGAAGAAAAAGATTACATATTTTTTGAAAAAAACGTCATCGGCAATGAATGAATGAATAAAAAGAAGAAAAAATAACTTAAAGAAGAAAAAATCCAAAGGAGTGTGCGAACCTTTTTTCAAAAAATAAGAAAGCTAGTAAAGGAATGGAAACATGTGGTCTTGGCTGTGGCTCCGATGGCTAGGGCACTCACTTACAGCTATGTCGGAGACCCGGGTTCAATTCTGGCCTAAGGTCATCATTACCCAATCCTTCCCCATCTCTCTCTTATCTCGCGTTAGTTTCGTTTCTCCTCTCAAACTATCCTATCCAATAAAGTCAAGAAAGGCCTCAAAAAAATAATCAATAACGGGGGCGCTGTGGTGCAACGTGCTAAGCCCCCCCCCCACATTTGGGCTTGCATTGCATGGGGACCCCAGTTCGAGTCCGGCCGGGGTAATTTCCCAGCCCTACCCCCATGTCTCTCTCCTGCTCATTTCCTGTCTCCTCTCACACTGTCCTGTCATAATCAAAGCACAAAAAGATACTACATACTAATACTATACTATTACTGTAAACATACTATAAAAAAAATAAGAATTAATAAAAAAATGAAGTAATCCCCTGCTCCCCTTCGTCAGGTTCCTGGAGGTGTTCCTGCTGTACTGCCACTCTGCAGGCCAGTGGTTCGCCATCGAGGAGTGCATCACCGGCGAGTTCCGCAAGTTCAACAACAACAACGGGGACGAGATCGTGCCGACCAACCTCCTGGAGGAGACCATGCTGGCCTTCAGCCACTGGACATACGAGTACACGCGCGGGGAGCTGCTGGTACTGGACCTGCAAGGTAGAGAGGGAGAGACACACGCACGCACGCACGCACACGCACACGCACACGCACACGCACACACACACACACGCACACGCACACGCACACGCACACACACACACACACACACACACTATTTCTGTTGTACCAGATAAATTGAATGCTACAGATAAAATGAATGCTACACAGCAACTAGCAAGTGAGCTGCATTTTACTGAAGTAACTGCAACTTCTCGCAATTAATCCCAATAATCCAATGCATCGTGATAGTATCGTATTGTGCCATGTGTATTGTGATGTGCACTGAATCGTGAACCCCCAGCCAATACCCAGCCCTATTATACACCAATTATTCCACAGCATTTCCACTTAAAGGGACACTGTGCAAGAATTTTAGTTATTTATTTCCAGAATTCATGCGGCCCATTCACTAATGTTACCTTTTTCATGAATTCTTACCACCACCATCAAATTCTAAGTATTCATTATGACTGGAAAAATTGCACTTTTCATACATGAAAAGGGGGATCTTCTCCATGGTCCGCCATTTTGAATTTCCAGAAATAGCCATTTTTAGCTGCAAAAATGACTGCACTTGGGCCATACTAGAAAATATTAGTTTATCACATAGTAAACTTTCATGAAAAGATCAAATTTGGCAATAGGCAGCCCAGTTTCAATGAGCAGCATAGTTGCAGTACCTTCTTTGACCATTTCCTGCACAGTGTACCTTTAACTTCCCGGTACTTCCCATCTGGTGATGTGCTGTCCCTTATCTGTGTCTACAGGTGTCGGGGAGATTCTGACAGATCCCTCCGTGATCAAGAGCGGCGAGAAGGGGTGAGTTACCCATTAACCATTATCAAATGTGTTGACGTGAACAAACTTCAAGCTATTAATTTATTTATTTCATGGGTGTTTTTTAATACCGTGCGTCAGGTGAAATTCAGTACCTGTTAGGGCTGCACGATTATGGAAAAAATCATAATCACGATTATTTTGGTCAAAATCATAATCACGATTATTAATCACGATTATTGATTTTTGCAGCTTTTTTGAAAATTGTAACAAGATGAAATATAACCAAGAATGAATTACATACGGGATGAGCAAAATAAAATGAATTGTAATAATTATGTAAAGGCAATAGCATGAAACTTAAGTGGACAGATTTCTGGCCAGAAACACCAGCCTGTCAGTATGTTCTGGCTTCAAGGACGCTCTCAAAAGCAGGTCACTATTTCCACGATTAAATCACGATTAAAAGCATGAGTTCGATTTCAAAATGTTATCACGATTTTGATTATTTGTCGATTAATTGTGCAGCCTTAGTACCTGTATTGGCCATGAAATAGCCACAGCTGCTTAAAGGTGATGGTGCAGGTGAAGATTTAAAGGGATTTTCACAACCTTCTTGTTAGTGGTACAGATTTAAACTATTATCCATTGTTTGGAAGTCAGAGGCGTGCTCAGTCCCTTTAGAAAGATGAAAAAAGTATTCTTGTGGGTGCTCTTTGGTTCAAGGTTCAATGTCAAAAAAGTTGCTTGACAAGAGAAAAAAACTTTTCTTCACCAAGGCACTCCAAAAAGTATAGTTAAAATGTCTTTATTATTATGACATGTCCATTAAGGACTTAACTTATTATTATCCATTGTATTTGACTTAGTTTGGTACCACAAAACACAATTTTATATGAAAAAGTGGCAGTAATAGAGTTCTTCAGCGTTGACGTCAGCTTGTATGCGGCGTTTGGACTTCCGGTTCTATGGCGATTTTTTTTACATTGCAACACGCCATAGAGATTCAGGTTTGGCAAAAATATAAGTTGCACGCCAACAACGAACATTAGCGTGTCCCCGCATCCCTTTCTCATTAGTGGAACGGATCGTATCATCATGTTGGTGTATTCACATGTTAAATCATGACGATTATAATTCAATATTGCTAACCCCTTTCTGATCATTAAAACTTCCGAACTACATGCTTTCCTTTGGTTGCCATGGGTACAACCCTCCGCACATACATGACGTTAGATACAGGCGCCGCTTCTGTAGTCGCCAAAAGTTTCCGGGTTTAGCATATGGACGCAACATCGTATTTATGTCGAAGTTTGACACAAAATGATCAACCATGTCATACCTACAGCCTATTTTTAACACCCTCGACAGTTTGCGGGGTTCGCTAAGCGCGTGCTTGCACTCGGAGCTTATTTGAAACTGGCCCCTATTCATTCCCAATGGAGGCCGGAAGCCGATACGAACCAGGAAGTCCTTAAATGCTAACATGAAAGACTACAATCTACTACATGCTTCCGCGTTGCTGAAGAACTCTATTCTTCCCCCAGAAAACAGTGCATGACATCACATTGAGGACTGGCGCCCCAAGATTCTAGTCTTTCTGCTGAGGAGGAGTCCCCAATCTGACATCATCACTTAATTCTGTTTAAAAAGATAAACATTAAAACATGGACTCAAACACCATTTTAGAGATTTCTTCAAATGGTATATACATATCTTGAGTGCTTTAAGTACCTATTAATCATCACTGGTGGTTAACCTGTACCAACACCTTTAACTGGCAATAGAGGAAAACAAACAAACCAACAGCCATTCATGTGTATTTAAGCATGTGTTCTCCATAAACATTGACACTTGGAGAAACTCAAAAGCTGAAGCTTGCAGTAAATGATGTGTTGATGTCTGTGATGTCTGTAGCTCCCACAACATGATCTTCGGTCCGGCCAACCTGGGGGACGATGCAATACGGAACTTCCGGGCCAAGCACCACTGCAACTCCTGTTGCCGCAAACTGAAGCTTCCTGGTACGAAATAAACGCTAAAGTGTGTGTGTGTGTGTGCGCGTGTGTGCGTGCTTGTGTGCGTGCGTGTGTGCGTGTGTGTGCGTGTGTGTGTGTGTGTGTGTGCGCATGTGTGTGTGTGTGTGTGTGTGTGTGCGTGCGTGTGCACGTGCGTGTTTGTGTAGGTGTGTGTGTGTTTGTCTGTCTGTCTGTCTGTGTTTGTTTTGGTCTGTAGGTATTTATGTTTACAGAAAACGAAGGTAAATACAGGTGATTACACACTAGCTTATCAGTCGACACGCGTCTCATTTACATGTGCATCATAACAACACAAAGAACAATGATAGAGTAGTAATAGCAGTTGTTATACATGCGCACGAAAATGTGTCGCTGTGAATCAAAACCAATTGTTGTAGTTCCCTTCATCTCTGGAATTTCTCCACGGCCAGAAGCTAGAAGGGACCTGTTCAGGGAATCTCATTTCTCGACTGCGTAGTTGCTAACTGTGTTTGCTACTTTGTTGTTTGCATTGCGATTTCCCATTGCCAACTACTGAAGTTGCCAACTGGCTAACTACTACGCTTTCGAGAAACGCACCCCAGGCCTTTGTTAATGCTAAACATGGATTCTATGAAACAAGTGTTATTTTATTAACATTTGTAATGAAAGAATTAACAGTCAAGTTGAAAAGGAGTACGTACATGTCTAGGCAGATGTCTGCGCAAACTAATGAGGATTGTACTTGGAAAACTTTGGTAGTATTTACACTCTAGGTACTGTAGGTTACATACTATGCACAACTCTGGTAGGTTATAATTCCCTTAATTTCCCACAAGATCAATTAAGTTACTCATTCGTCCTTCTCTCTCTCTCTCTCTCTCTCTCTCTCTCTCTCTCTCTCTCTCTCTCTCTCTCTCTCTCTCTCTCTCTCTCTCTCTCTCTCCTCCTCCTTTCTTCCTCCGTTCCTTTTTTCCTCCTGGCAGACCTGAAGAGGAACGACTACACGCCAGACAAGGTGACCCTGAGTCAGGACAGCCCCCCCGATGACCCCTCTCCTCCCCCTCCCCCTCCTCCTCCTCCTCCACCTGCCCATGGCCCCGCCCAGCCCAGCAGCAGCAGCAGCAGCACCAAAGAACCGCGGCCAGCCATGCGCCTCATGCTGTAGGAGCGGTAGAGAGAGAGAGATGGAGAGAGAGAGAGAGAGAGAGAGAGAGAGAGAGAGAGAGAGAGAGAGAGAGAGATGGACAGAGAAGGAAGGAAGGAGAAGAACTGCTCTCCCTCAGCCGCCTCAGCCATTAGTAAACTGGAAGCCTGAAATTCCCTGTCTGTCGGCCACTGAAGAGGTAGACAGACACTCAGAGATGTTCACCTCCTACCCCACTAGCCTACTTACCCCACTCTCCCTTCACCTCTCACACACACACACACACACACACACACACACACACACACACACACACACACACACACACACACACACACACACACACACACACACACACACACACACACACACTCCCCCTCTCTGCTTATCTCCTCTCTCTCCTCACTCTCTCTCCTCTCCCCTTCCCCTCTCTGCGCTGCTCCCCCCACACACACTCTCCCTCCTCTCCCCTTCCTCTCTTCTCCTCTCCTCTCTTCCTCTCCTCTTGCCCTCTCCTCCTTTCCCCTTCCCGTCCTCCTCTCTCCATTTCCCCTTTCCATCCTCCTCTCCTCCTCCTCCCCTCCTTCCACTCTCCTTTTTTTAAATTGTTATTTCATGACTTGGAAGATAAGGCCAAACAGCAAAAAACTGTGTCATAGATGAAGTTACAGTGCCCATCCTCACCGGTGAAATATTATTACTACTCTTAGGATCAAATGAAAACATTTGACCATGTTTTTTTTAATATATATAAATATGTTGTTTTGGGCATGGGAAGGTTACTTTTATGAATTTATTTTTTAAAAATGGTTGTATATTAAGTATGAGTACACGGAAGTGACAAACTGGTACAATCTCATTGTTGTTTGGGGGGAAATAGTATTTATTACAAATAATGCTAAGATGCCTTGTATAAAATGAAAGCGATTTTAAGTGCATTGTTTTTTTTTGTTTCGTTTTTCTTTTTGGATGTTTCAAAGTGGTTTCTGAAGGGGAACCCTGCTCGTAATGAAACTCCCAAGATCCTTTGAGCAGATTTCAAGAAAATCTTTTTTATATGTGTAAAATATATGTAGAAATATGTATTATGGCATTTGTGGTTCATACTGATGAAATATATACAGATTTGAAAAATCTTGTAAAATATGGGCAGATTGCAATGCAACTTTTACAGTTCAATATATGCCATTTTAATGTGTCAAATGCTGATAACTGTGTCCACAAAAATGATTATAGAGGAATTTTTAATGTTATAAAGGTACTATCGTCATCTTTTGTCATTCAAGTAATGTATGAGAATTTTAATCCAGTGTATCTTATAGATACAGATATTTGGCACGAACTTTGCAGAATAAAATGGGAATATTTTATGCAGGGGTATTGTGAAAAGCAAAGGTATATTGCCGTTAAAAAAAAAACCTTTTTGTACTGTATATCATTTCAACTAATAAAACAATGAACGCAAAAGGGCATTTCACTTTGTTGTTTTATGTTATGCAATTAGAGAATGCATTTGATCAATTACGCACATGACATGGTACTAGAGGTGGAAAGAAACATTGGTTATGGTTTATGTTCCATTTGATTGACTTTGTCCATAGGTACCTAGGATAACAATTCCTATTTAACAATTCTCCCATTTAAAAGTTTCTGCTGATACATTAGGCCTTTTTAACTGAAGCCAGGTGTGGGTGGTAAGCTCGTGCCCAAGAGTCAAATCTGACAGTGGAGTCGTTTCATTTGGCCCACAGGAATATCTCAAGATTTCCATGCCACGTTTTGGTGCCAACTCACCAGTTTAATTTTAACTCACCAAAAATAAAACCCAATTCATTTTCAATGGGGTTTCATTTCTGGTGAGTTACTATGTCCATACCACTAAAGTACCAAAACATGGCATGGAAATCTACGGGGTATATTGAGGAGTGAAGTGTTAGTGCAACAATTACCTCAAACAATCTTTCACTTGGTGATACAAGCATCAAATTTGGTTCAGAGGTACTCCAGACCCTACCCTTTTAGAAAAGGTCGCTATCCAGGTGAAAAACCAAAATGGCGGCCATTTTCCAAGATGGCCGCCAATTGAACTACTTTTAAATGGCTTTTATGTATATTTTGATTGACTGATCATATTTTGAATATTTATGTATGGCAATATATTAAGTTGAGCATGGAAAATTCAATTATACACTCAAAATAAACCAAAAATATTGAAAATTATAGTATTTTCATAATTACATGTAAATAAACTAACACTCACTGAATGATTCTAAATATTACAAAAACAGTATGCCTATAATGATTACATGTCTGTTGTTTGGGTTTGTTGTTTTGGTAGGAAAACTCTCTGATGCACATGTTGGATTAGCTCTTTTTTGTCCTCACATTTGCAGGAACATAACTGTGTACAGTTGAGGCTAAAGCAATAGCATTTGCATCTTCCTCGGCAGTCAGTCTTGCATCCACATTTTGTCAGTTGCTGGCAACTCTCCACAATTGCAGGAAGCTTTGACCAGAGAACTTTCATCAAGGTCTCACCATCTTTTTTGCCACCCCCATTTGGCAGGGCTTTCAATTTGCATTTTGCAAGGGTTATACAATACCCTTACAGAGATATAAAGTGCAAGACTGGGCAACAGCAGGCATACATAGAACATGTATTAAGAAGAGGTATTGTTGTACATATTCAGTTATGTCCTATTGTGACGATTCTGACATGGTGATAGTAGCATTGTGAAATAATAATAAATATAAAGTAAGCAATTGTAATGTGCAATATTTACAACTAGTTGGTATCCAGTACAGTCATTAAGTAACAGGCATGAAGCAGCAGCAATATGTGTGTGCATGTTTGTGTGTGCGTGTGTGTGTGCGTGTGTGTGTGTGTGTGTGTGTGTGTGTGTGTGTGTGTGTGTGTGTGTGTGTGTGTGTGTGTGTGTGTGTGTGTGTGTGTGTGTGTGTGTGTGTGTGTGTGTGTGTGTGTGTGTTAGTGCAAGTAGAATGTTCAATCACAATTCAGTGTTGAGGGGGGGCTATCAGTGATAGGAGGGCAGATTAAGAGTTCAGCATCCTGATTGGTTGGTGTATGAAGGTCTTTGCCAGCCTGGTGGTACAGGAGCGGAGGCACCTGTACCTCTTTCCAGAGGGCAGGAGACTGAACAGTTTGTGTGCAGGGTGACCTATGTCCTTGGTGATCATCAGTGCTTTTCGGGTGAGGCGGGTGGTGTAAATGTCCTGCAGGGAGGGGAGTGGCGCTCCAATGATCTTCTACGCTGTGTTCACAATGTGCTGGAGTGTCTTCCTGTTTTGCTCTGTGCAACCTCCTCCCCACACTGTGATGCAGCTGGTCAGGATGCTCTTGATGGTCTCTGTATAGAATGTTGTCATGATGGAGGGTGTAGCACTTGCCTTCTTCAGTTTGCGCAAGAAGTAGAGTCGCTGTGGGGCCTTCTTCACCAGTGCTGTGGTGTTGGTGGTCCAGGAGAGGTCGTTGCTGATGTACACTCCAAGGAATTTTGTGCTGCTCAGTCTCTCAACAGCATCTCCGTCGATGGTCAGTGGTAGCAGTTGTTTTTGGCCCCTCTGAAAGTTGACAACAATCTACTTGGTCTTGTTGACATTCAGTAGGAGGTTGTTGTCCTTGCACCATCTGACCAGCAAGTCTACTTCTTCTCTGTAGTGAGTCTCGTCACCCTTAGGGATGAGGCCCACCAGTGTTATATCGTACGCAGGACTTCATCAGATGGTTAGTGCAATGGGTCGTTTGTGCAGTCATGTGTCAGCAGTGTGAACAGCAGGGGGCTAAGCATACAACTTTGCTGACCCCGTGCTCAGGGTCAAGGTGCTTGAGGTGTTGTTCCAGACATGTACTGCAGTTCAATGGATTTTTAGCAGACATCTTGTGTAATAACGGGTTAAAGGCCGAGGGGCTATCCTTTCACCACCCAACCGTACAAAATATCAAAGCACATTGAGATATGGGACACAACAAGGTTCAGTCATCTTCTGCCCAGCCGGGCTCCACCCTACTGGTGACAGCTACACACAGTAGGGCCAGGAGCTTGCTCAATCCCACTTCAGCGGGATCTCCAGCCACTGTGTCTGGAACCAATCAACTGAGGATTTCCAAATGTCCCGGGTAGAGGAGTGTTCAAGGCAGTGACGTGGTTTATGCAGAGACGTTCTATTGGGCTAAGAAATGTTTGGTTTAAACTTCGGCACAGTCCTCAACCAGTAGCAAGCCGAGGGAGGCGGGTTAACCAGGCCTTGGAAACAAAGTTTGCCCTGTATGGAAACGCTAATCGTTATAGTCTTGGTCAGACCAGAATCGCGGTATGTGATCTGAAGTCTATGAAAATCAGGCAACTTCTGCCCTACACCAAGCCCGATCGTTCATCCAGTGTCATTTAAGTCACGTGCGATCTGTACACCATCCGGGTAACTGAAGCCCCGTTACCCTTGGCTCGGGTCTCCCGCGCTGGCACATCCTGTCAATTCAGGTGTGGCTATCTAACTAAATGTCTAACTACACTAACTACATTTCTAGATAAGCTATATAGAGGGTCTTAATATATAGGGTATGGGAGACTGTAAATACTAACAACTAAAGTAAGTATACTACTAAAAGAGTTAGTAAACTACAACTACAGCTATTGTACCACAAGCCGACACTGAACCCCATGCTGAGTCTCACAGCAATGATGTCACCAGTGTGCCCTGGTTGTGCTATAACATCACTCTAATACAGAATTTCAACAAAATTGTTTTTATGACATTGTATTCCAACAGTGATGGCAAGGTTAGTATGTATTAATGAATACCTGCTATCGGACAGCTGTATGTCATAAATATGCATTTTCAGTCATGTAAGGCCTGCCTTATGAAATATTGATACTATTAAGTTGTCCTGGTCAGAATTCATACATTTTATTTCCATCACTCAGATGTCTTGATTACTTGGCATTCTAAGATGAAAACAGCTTTTTTCACCTTTAATGAGGCGGCCATCTTGAAAAATGGCCGCCATCTTGTTTTTTCACCTGGATAGCGACCTTTTCTGGGAGAGTAGGCCCTGGAGAACCTGTGTACCTGATTTGGTGCTTGTATCACCAAGTGAAAGATTCTTATGGAATATTGACTTAACAAGCCTGACTATGTGGGTCACCAGATCAAACGAACATAAACGGCTGACAGCAAAGCATCAAAGATATCTGGGCTTCCATAACTCCCATGCAATGCCTCTACAATTGACTTCAATGTTAAACTTATCATGGCAGTGATTAAGACAAGTATTGAACATTGGCATGTTATGTAGAAAGTACCAAATGTCAACTGATTTGATATGACCTGAATTTCTTTCTTTTTTTCTGAAGAAAATTGTCATTTTATTACAATATTCTAATGTGAATTCCTCAATTCATGGAGCTGGAAGGCCAAAATATGTAACAAAAAATAGTTCAAAATGTGGGCAATGCATCTATACAATCCATGAAAGTCAAACATTATTGATGGAATTATGGAAATGAATCAACTTTTTCATGATATTCTAATGATATGGCCAGGATCTGTACAGGACAGCCAAGTATGCTAGTTTGAATGAGGACATTATCCTGGAATGATGATATTTATGACGTCTGAGGATGTTGTGCTATTGTCTAATGCATTATGCTAAGTCTAATGCAAGTCAATAAAACATCGATTAAAATAGGCGATGCAACTCCTAAACTCATAGCTACAACTCCACCTAGGTGCTGTACAGTAGAACAATGTTCTTTCATTAACCTTTCAACCTGTCCTTTCAACCCATTATTTGTCATGAATGACACCTAGTGGCTAGAATGGGTACTTCATCATGGCTGAAAAGGATGGATGCAGCTTTTTAAAATAGAAAAAAAACCGGCTGATTAAATGGATGTGCAACCCATCAATAGGCCTGCCTATGCGACTAGTTCTGATTGCAATAGAGTAGAAGAAATTGTGATTTTGACAGTGCAGTCCCAACCAATAGGGGAATACCACTGACACTGAACTGAACTGAAAATCTATTACATTATTCAATAATGATTATAAAGATCAGCTTTGTAATGACAAAATGGTTTATTGTGTAACCCTGTGACAGAACAGCTAGTCATCCTAAAACACTTGTGAGATCACAAGTAGAATCACTGTAAAGATGTTGCTAAGATACCGTTGTCAGGGAACCTTCTAGTTCTTAAACACAGTGTCAAACATGCAATGTCCCTGTACAGCAATACTCAAGGGGCTGGCAGAATGTGTAGCTCCTGAGAGTAACTCCTGCTGCAAGCTTCAGTTTGGCAGAAGGCTGTATGCAGAGTGGAGCTCAGGCTAAATCATCTTTAATATTCAACATATGCAGCTCTTTCTCATCAGTGTAGACCTGTAAGTGATTTTCTTCCTAGATGTTCCAAGAAATCCTTAATTCCACATTCTCAAAGGTGAGAGAAGACTTGTGGACTTTTGGTTTGGGACTTCATGACACCTTTGCCCACCACCGACATGAAGACGAGGGTGATGCTGGTCCGTGAGATTCCCTGGGCCCTGGAGGAATGTCCCTTCAACGAGCCGGTCAACGTCGCCTCTGGCTCTGAGGGAAACGCCTTGTGCGGCCCGGGCCTCTTCAAAGCCAGAAAGGTCAGACCCGTAGCTAAGGTCAAGAAAAGCTCCATTTCTCTGGCCCAGAACTCTCCCAAGGAGTTCTTCCTGGCCCTGCTGGAAAGGGCCGCCATCCAGGAGTTATGTGACAAGGTGAACAGCATCTTCGAGACAGACCTCCTCCTCCCGATCACCTGCGAGAACGCTGAGAACCTGGCAGAGGTCCAGTACGTGGACTTTGTCATGTGGATCGCCATCGCCCTCCGGGTCGGCCTTCACACCGAGTCCTCCCACCCCCAGCGGCCCGTCCGCATCACGCCGTCCATCGAGAACTGGATGGAGAAGCTGAGCGGCGGCCTGCAGAGCACGCTGCGCTGCCTGAGCAGCCGCACGGAGGACGAGCACTGGGAGACGCTGCACGCGCTGGGGAGGCAGATCTCGCGCCGCTTCCAGGTAGCGATGCAAATTATCAATTCATTCATTAAGCGTTAGTTGATTGCCTTATCGATTGACTTACAATTAATTGATAAGCTGTGTTCCCCCCCCCCAAAAAAATCTCAATGTTTCTCGAAAAACTACTACTACACCTAAAAATTCAAAAAAAAAAAAATCTGATAAAATACTAGATTTAAATTAGTTGTATTTAAATTATTTAATCCAAAGCTGATATAAATATTCCCACTATTCACACTCCTCTTCACACACACTCTTCTCATGCCCATTTCACCTGGGTCTCTTGTCAGTTGAATTGGCGATTAATTGCTATTCATGTTTTTTAAAATCGATTCATATCTATTTAAGTTGATCAATAGATTAATCGATTGCATCCCTACTTCCAGGAGATATACACGCCAGGACAGCAGCTGCTGGTGAAGAAGTACAGCCTGCTGGTGGACGGCCAGGTGTGTGTGTGTGTGTGTGTGTGTGTGTGTGTGTGTGTGTGTGTGTGTGTGTGTGTGTGTGTGTGTGTGTGTGTGTGTGTGTGTGTGTGTGTGTGTGTGTGTGTGTGTGTGTGTGTGTGTGTGGGTGTGTGTGTGTGTGTGTGTGAGAGAGAGAGAGAGCGTGTGGCGTATACTTTTACTGTAATGTTCAATTATGTGTATAAGTTCTTTGTTTATGTTTGTATTTCTGTATTTATGTAAACTTTATGTATTTATGTAAACGTATGTAAATGATGTTAATTTCCTTGGCGATTAATAAAAGTACTCTTCTCTACTCTACTCTACAGGTGTGCCCCCTGAACGCGGCGGTGGTGTTGGAGGTGTCCACGGGCTACGTGTGCAACTTCCACCTGTACTCGCTGCCGCTGCTGCAGAGGGGCTCCGAGGCCAGCGCTCTGGAGCAGGTGCTTCACCACCTCCTCAAGCCGTACGTCAACAAGGGCTACCACGTCACGCTGGACAGCTCGGCCTTCGCCGAGGGCAACCTGTTGTCGGAGGTCTTCTCCGGCCTGGGCTTTCAACTGAAGTTCATGAACTTTGGCTTGAACGATCCGACGACGACGACGTGTGAGAATAATCACGCGTGCTCTGCGTTTGCGGAGCACCAGGCCTCCAACCAGCTCCCGTCCCATCTTCAGGGCTGGGTCGGCCCCGCCGTGCTGAGTAGCCTGGGCTTCAGGGACATACTCTTCCAAGGCTTCTGGCTCATAGTGCACCTCACTACCATCAACTCCTATGTCATGCATTCGATGCCGGTGATGAAAAACGAAGGCCTGATGAACTTGAGTGAGTTTGTGAAGGTTCTGGCCTCACAGCTGCCTATGGAATACTTTCTGAACCCGCCAGAAACGTCACAAGAACGCAACTCATCAGACTTAGGTCATAACTCTAATGCAAGGTTTGTGGTCAATATTACACATGTGTGTGATTTAACCTGTTAAGACACAGCATTATACATTTCCTGTTACCAGAATGGCAATGACCAAGTCATAGTGCATTATTAAAGGCCCTGTGTTATGTCATCATAGCAGTGTACATGTAGTACCATGGTAGTTCACGTTTTATTGACTATTACAGTGTTCCACTGGTGGAACGGCATGCATTATGGGGTTATGCATATAGAACGATGTGTGTGTGGGTATGTGTGTGTGTGCTGCATGTCCATGCGTGTGGTGACAGTGTTTTAATACAATTATGAGGTCATAAAAGCAAGACGAGATGATGGCACTGCACTTCAGAACTCTACAATATAATTGTTGAATTATTACCTCATCGGAAGAATTTGCATCTTCACATGAAACAAACTTTCAGCTTGGAGATTTGACCCTTGACATCAAATTCGTCATTATTATACCATGCCATGAGTAACAGGTTCTGTAAATATTAACTCACATGGAAGAGAGAAAAATAACGCAAACTGTTATCTTTTCAATTTCCTATTTGTGTTGTAACCTGGCTCTGACTAGATGAGTGGCTCCTCAAAGCTACACTTATAAGAGTGTGGAGCAAGCAGAGCCACATTCATCTGGCGAAAGCCAGGTTATTTTTGTGGTACAATGAAATCTTTTAAGATGCCGTCTACACGTATGTGGATATTTTTGAAAACACATCTGTTCTGGGCTCTCATTTACATATGAACTAAGTTTTAATAATAACTGGTTTTAAAAAATATCTACTTTTAAGAATATCCACAAACGTGAAAACTGTCTAAATTACCCTGTCTAAGATGAAATTTTAGGTGTGGAAGATGGGCACATGTCCACCCCACTTTTGGAGATAAACCTATCTCTTCCCCACCACTTTTCCCCACAAATATAATGCAAAACTATAGGCTACCTGAACAATTAGCCATTTCATTGTCCCCACCACTTTCCAAGCTAAACCTAAACCTTTGCCTGTCTCTATTAGAACGTGGTCTTCCAACAACAGCCAACGCGGCCCGGACATCAGCTCCAGCTCCGGCAGCAGCAGCAGCAGCAGCAGTGGCGCCTCGATAGCCGGGCAGCAGCCGGGGCTGTGCGGCCTGATGAACTCTGGGAACTCCTGCTACATGAACGCCGTGCTGCAGTGCCTGTGCAGCACCGTACCCCTGGTGGAGTACTTCCTCAACGAGCAGACCAAGGAGGACATCACCAGGTCAGTGGCACACATCTGTCACACATGCCTCTTCTCCACTGTCGTTTTTCTGGTAGGCCTACAGCTCGACACAGCGCGACATTGCCGCCACTTTTTGCTTTTTGATTGAGCTGTGTTGTGCGCAATCGAAAAGTGAAAAGTGGCGGCCGAGTCGCGCTGTGTCGAGCTGTAGGCCTACCAGAAAAACGGCAGTGGAAAAGAGGCATTAGGCTACTGTAACTCAACAGGGCTGGACTGGGCCCAAAAAATGGCCATGCATTTTTTAGATGCGTCCTAGCATCTCTATAAGAGCATACTGTATGTCTGTCCGTCGGTCGTTCGATCTGTCTGTCTGTCTGTCTGTCTGTCCGTCTGAAACGCATTCTCTAATTGTAATTCCCTCCTGTGTCTACAAGGTGGCAGAGTGCATAGACAGTCTATCTTTGTCCGCCTGTCGAACTTGTTTGGCTTAGAACAGCCCCTCACACCCCTAGTACGGAATACCCTCAGCCTCAGTCCATTCAGTCCACTTTCTACACCAGTGATTCTCAAAGTGTGGTCCGGGGACCACTAGTGGTCCGCGACAGAGCTTAGGTGGTCCGCGAGGGGATTTCTACTTTTCCAAGATAAGCTAGCAGCAGTAGGCTATATTTGTAGCATTTTCATGTTTTCAACTCAATAAGACAGGCTTATAATGTGAATAAAAAGTAAGTGATCTGCATAAAAAATTAGCAGTGTCAAATTAGCATCCATCAACTGCCAATTTAGTTGACAGGTGGTCCCCGATAATTTTTTGGGGGGACAAAGTGGTCCTCGGTCTGAAAAAGTTTGAGAAACACTGTTCTACACTGAAGATGGACCCATTTGAATTGTGGCCCAGTCTCAGAAAAAAAAAGCGCTCATGAGGATTAGCGGCCCACCCGGAAAATGCCCTGTAGGCCAGATGATCAGTCCAGTCCTGCCTCCTGGTTTACACTTCAAACCATACGTGTGTTTTTGTCCAAACCTGAATTGCAACATCCTTTTTGAGAAGCCTATCGCCTGCTGTATGTTTTCCATTTCAATGTCTGTATGTTTGCACACTATAATTACCTGTCTACCATTTAAACTGTTATGTAAAAAAAATTGTCTGACAAGTACAGTATATATAGAATGTTTACAGCACACAGCCTGAGATGGTTTTGTGTAGCCTTATAATGTAAGTTACACTGTGCTTTTAGTTGAAAAATACTTCACAACCATAGCCCATAGAGTTCTTATTAATAGAGCATTATGACTTAGTCATTGCCGTTTTGGTAATAACAGACTTATAACAGGGGTGTGTCTTAACCCGGGATCCCTAGGGATGAGTTGTCCTGGGCCCAGAATTGGGGCCCCATTACATTGTAAGTATTGGTTGGGGGGGGGGTTTTCAGATGACTTTGTCCTGGGCCCTGCAAAAGCCGTTAGCGGTCCCGTGTGAGGGTCTACTGCATTAATGTTCAACGCTGACGAAGGCTTAGCTCGAAACGTCTGTTCGTCATGCTAACCCACTAAAATAAAAAAAAACAAGAAGTAGAGATATTCTAAGAGTATACTAATATAATATGATATGATGATCCAGTCTCTCTGACCGTACTGTACTCTACTCTACTCTGCTCTTGTCCAGGAGGTGTGGGGAGGTGGCTGGGGCGCTCCTTAGGGTAAATACAGTAAGTTACTGTACTCTACTCTACTCTGCTCTTGTCCAGGAGGTGTAGGGAGGTGGCTGGGGCGCTCCTTAGGGTTTAATAAATAAATTACTGTACTGTACTCTACT
Source organism: Engraulis encrasicolus (assembly GCF_034702125.1). Lineage (NCBI taxonomy): Eukaryota > Metazoa > Chordata > Actinopteri > Clupeiformes > Engraulidae > Engraulis > Engraulis encrasicolus. The sequence continues at coordinate 2,728,037 of NC_085878.1, forward strand.
CTGCTCTTGTCCAGGAGGTGTGGGGAGGTGGCTGGGGCGCTCCTTAGGGTAAATACAGTAAGTTACTGTACTCTACTCTACTCTGCTCTTGTCCAGGAGGTGTGGGGAGGTGGCTGGGGCGCTCCTTAGGGTTTAATAAATAAATTACTGTACTCTACTCTGCTCTTCTCTTGTCCAGGAGGTGTAGGGAGGTGGCTGGGGCGCTCCTTAGGGTTTAATAAATAAATTACTGTACTCTACTCTACTCTGCTCTTCTCTTGTCCAGGAGGTGTGGGGAGGTGGCTGGGGCGCTCCTTAGGGTTTAATAAATAAATTACTGTACTCTACTCTACTCTGCTCTGCTCTTCAGGAGGTGTAGGGAGGTGGCTGGGGCGCTCCTTAGGGTTTAATAAATAAGTTACTGTACTCTACTCTGCTCTTCTCTTATCCAGGAGGTGTGGGGAGGTGGCTGGGGCGCTCCTTAGGGTTTAATAAATAAGATACTGTACTCTACTCTGCTCTTCTCTTATCCAGGAGGTGTGGGGAGGTGGCTGGGGCGCTCCTTAGGGTTTAATAAATACAGTAAGTTACTGTACTCTATTCTACTCTGCTCTGCTCTTGTCTTCTTCAGGAGGTGTAGGGAGGTGGCTGGGGCGCTCCTTAGGGTTTAATAAATACAGTTAATTACTGTACTGTACTCTACTATACCCTTCTCTTCTTCAGGAGGTGTGGTGGGAGGTGGCTGGGGCGCTCCTTAGGGTTTAATAAATACAGTAAGATACTGTACGGAGGTGTGGGGAGGTGGCTGGGGCGCTCCTTAGGGTTTAATGAATACAGTAAGTTACTGTACTGTACTCTACTCTGCTCTTGTCTTCTTCAGGAGGTGTGGGGAGGTGGCTGGGGCGCTCCTCAACCTTAATATCCTTATGGTTTAGTAAATACAGTAAGATACTGTACTCTACTCTGCTCTTGTGTTCTTCAGGAGGTGTGGGGAGGTGGCTGGGGCGCTCCTCACCCTGCTGGAGACGGTGTGGCAGGGCCAGAAGGAGACGTGGTGCCCCTCCAGGATCCGGGCCAGGCTGTGCGGACAGCACTCCCTCTTCAGCCGCAACTCCCAGCAGGACGCCCAGGAGTTCCTCCTCTTCCTCTTCAACGCCGTCCACGATGACCTCGTCAGGGTGAGAAGGGACTGGGGACGGGAGGGGACACACCACTCACTGACTGTTCTTGCATGTCGTCTTTTCTTCCTATTCAAAAGAGTCCGGGTTCGATTCCTGACCAGGGTCCTTTGCCGACCCTTCCCCATCTCTCTCTCCCCACTCTCACTTCACTGTCCTATCAAATAAAGACATGAAAGCCCAAAAATATTTTTAAATGATATACACGACGTGTGTATATATGCTTACATGCCCATACAAGGTTAACAAAATCTTATGTAAGAAATGGAACACTTTTACAGTATGTGCCATATCAGTCTACATATGAATCATTTAGTAAGTAGTATATAAATATAGATATATAGTAGTATATAGTAGTATATAGTAAGTAGTATATAAATATAGATATATATTTTTTATTTTTTTTGTTATTTATTCATTTACTTGTTTGTTTGTTTATTTTCTGTATCAAAACTCAGAATCAAATTCTTCACAACATACACCCACAGTTTTCCTAAAAAAAAAATGCAAATTTGGGAGAAGAACTGTTGTTACGGATGATCCTCAGCAATTTATTGTTATCAATGAGATTTTGCAACAACAACAAAAATCTTTAGGTCACACTTGTATTTGGCTGATTTGTGTTTGGTTCAGAGGTGCATAAAGTGAAAGTAGAGGTAGTACTCTTCATCTTGTAATTACAACACATGTACATGATCAAAGTTCAAGAGAGTCCTTGTACAAGCCCTCAGTAATGCAGGGGCAGGTGTGAGGCAGGAGAAGGTGAATCAATGAACAAAATTCAAGAGACACCGCAAACTGCTTACTTTTCTTAACTTTATTTCTCGGAGCGAACTAGAAATAAATAATAATAGTTTGCTCCGAGAAATAAAGTAAAGAAAGGTAAGCAGTGTGCGGAGTCTCTTGAATTTTGTACATGTACATGATTTTACACAGTGTAGACACCAGTTATTCCACTGTAGCTAATGTGGTAGTCGATACACTGTAAGCAGGTCTCATCAGACAACCAGACAGATAATGGTGAAATTTCAGTTTGGCTGGTTGAAGAGACCAACTTATCAGCCACTTTGACCCATTAGTGAGTGTGTGTTTGGCTGGTAAGAATAAAATCTACAAGCCATTTTGGCTGGTGGTGAAAAAAAGTTCATTTAGACTGTAAGAGTAGTTCTACTTTCCCTAAATTTTGTTTGGCTTAGCTTTCCTGACTGGTCTCTCTTATTCTACCTGTCTGTAGAAACCCCTTGAGAAGAAGGTGTCCAGTCGGGGCCTGAGCAAGAGGAGCGTCTCCAAGGTGCTAGGCAACGACGTCTCTGTCATCACGGAGCTGTTTGAGGGCCAGCTCTCCTACAGCACGCTGTGCCTGCGCTGCGACAACCAGACACACAGCAACCAGGTCTTCACCATCCTCTCCCTGCCCATCCCCACTCACAGCTACAAGTGCACACTGGAGGTGAGCCTGCTGCCTCAGAAGTTTCAGCCTGATCTCCAAAAATCCGTGCTCCTGGACACTGATGTTAGGGACACAAAATCCGTGTCCAGGAGCACGGATTTTGCCAAAATCCAGGAGCACAGAATTTTTGGAGATCATGTTGGAGGTTTTCTATAGTAAGGGTTTTTTTTGTTTATAAACATTGTGTTGTGAGGAGGGGCAAGACACTGCCAGCCAGCCAACCACGTGAGCTCATTTTTTGACCGACAGCTGTTTCCAACAATCCGAGGTTGAACAGTGCGCAGTCAGGGTCGCGCAGCCTGGGATTGTTTACAAACGGGAAACCCATGTATATGGTGTGTGTGTGTGTGTATGTGTATGAGACAATTCACCCTATATCCTCTTTTAGGTTATGCATTGTATGTGTACTGTACATAGTGCATCAGTACTGTGCACCCTACCCCTTTTTCACTATTTACTTAGTTCCATGTTTCCTAAATGGCCGTGACTTTTCATTGAACTCCATTCATTCTCCTCGTCTAATAGTCTCCAGGTATGGCTGTCATAAGATTGCAGTTTGGAGCCATCATATGGATTCCGGATGAAACTACTTACAATCGCATAGGATCAGTTTTTTTTAGTTGTTATTAACCCGAGGTGTCAAAAGTAAAAGTTAAAAAAAGTACCTGGTGGTCCGTGGTGTCACACTGGTATTACATGGTATTAAATATTGTAGCTAATGTGGTAGATCCACTGTAATAGTGATCCATTTGTCCTGTGGCGTCACAGGACTGCCTGGCGCTGTTCTTCCAGCAGACCACCCTGACCAAAGGGGACCAGATGTGGTGTCCCCAGTGTGGCACGAGGAGGGACACCGCCGTCCTCACCACCCTCGCCAACCCCCCCGAGATCCTCGTACTGCACCTCAAAAGGTCAATGGTACAGCACTGCTGCTTAGTTACTGCACTTATGCCTCTTTTCCACTGCCAATTTTCTGGTAGGCACTCTGTAATGGTGTAGTAGTCTAGTGCTATGGTAGTCACGTCTTTTCAGTGACTAGTATAGAGTTCCAGTGGCAGAATGGTACCCATGTACTCCAGAACTGAGTCTTCATTACACTGTATGTATTGGTTGGGGGATGACTTTCTCCTGGTCCAGGCCAAAGCTCTCAGCGGCCCTTCCCATGTACACGTATGACACTACAGTCCTCTCTAGAGAATGTTCACCAGTGCATCACAGAGCTGTTGTAGAACAGTGAAATAGTACGCCTACACTGTTGCCTGATTGCCATTGACTTCCAAAGCTCTGCATTTGCGTCACTAGGATGGGCGGGACCTGGTAAACACTACAGTAGGATTAGGCTTTTAGAGTAAAGTTGAATGTTCAACGCCATTATTTCTCTTCATTCTAGATTTGAATGCCAGGGACACGCCAAAAACAAACTGAGGACGAACGTCATTTTCCCCTTGAGCAATCTGGATCTTTCTCCATATTTAAGCACTGCGTCACCTCAACACAATAATTATTCACTGTATGGAGTTGTGGTAAGTACTAACCAAAAAATTGTGAAATGTTTGTAAAAAAAAAACCCACACGTACACAGAAAATGCATTGATGATGTTTCTGCGGTTGTATATGTAGTATCTAAGTTAGACATCTTAGGCGTTGATTATGACTGCAGATATTTCTATACCAACCCTCTCACGCGCAAACACTGATTTTAAGGCCCCTCGGGGGTCTTGCAAAACTCAAACTTCTGTTCTCACTTAAAAAATAAAATAAAAAAAGAATCAGACCAGCCAGCCAGACTCTTGTCTGCAGTCTGCAGTCTTGTATAATGTACCAGACCCGTATTTACCTCTTCCCCACTCTATACTCCTGCAGAACCACACAGGCGACTTGGACATGGGCCACTACACGGCCTGCTGCCGCAGCACCGTGACCCGGAGGTGGCACGTGTTTGACGACGCCAACGTGGAGGCCGTCCACGAGTACGCCGTCCAGGGGGTCGTTTCTCGACAGTGCCTTTGCTAACGACTTTAGCCATTTTGTTCGTTCTTAAGACCAACGTTGTAACCAAGGTCTTGAGTTGGTCTTAAGTTGTTCTTAAGTTGTTCTTAAGTTGTTCTTAAGTTGTTCTTGCGTCTAAAGACCAACTTAAGACCAACTTAAGACCAACTCAAGAGCAACTTACGACCAACTCAAGACCGACTTAAGACGGTTAGCAACGACAAGAATCGAGAAACGGACTCCAGTCCCCCAACGCCTACATCCTGCTCTACTCCCGAGAGCCGTACAGCAAGCCGCCTCGCATCACCGGCCCGGGCCTGGGCCTGCACAGCACATAGCAGCCAGCCCAAGGCCTGTATAACAAGAAGCTGGTTCAGGACTAAACCAGGTGAAGTTAGAGGTAAATTATCTAATAAAAGAGCCTGGAGTCCCTTTCTGAACAAACAGGAGTCAAGGCTCTTCTATTAGATGATTTACCTCTTAACTTAACCTGGTTTACCCCTGAACCAGCTTCTTAGTATAGACCCCCAGACTAGACAAGACAAGAATTTACTATGCTAACGTCAAGCTGAAAACAAAAAGAAGAAGAAAGAAGATTTACCTCAGAATACATTTTCAAATATATATTTCCCTGAAATTCTTGTTTTTGGTTTTTTTAATGCATGTCCCACCACATACTGAATCGCTATCTGGCGCCCTGAAGGGGTTGCGCCAGGTATTGCAATGTGTGTGTGTCTGTGTCTGTGTTTGATGTTAATAATAATAATAATAATAATAATAATAATAATAATTATAATTGTATTTGTATAGCACTGTATCATACAAGGCATGCAACTCAAAGTGCTTAACAAATGGGAAAAAAACACAATTGTTAGAGATGGATTTTGTGTGTGTGGTTTGATGACTATATGAAACCACTTTATGGGTAAAAGTGTACTGGTGCGAAGTTGGACAAACTTCTTGTCAAAAAGCTTCTTGTCTTCCTTCCAGCATGCTGTTGGGCACAAATGTTGTAAAGGGTGACAAGACCATTTTCACCAGTATCAAGGAGGCAGGAAGGGAATGAGGAATGGAAAGTTATTAATTCTCCTAGAAACCAACAGATGGCCTATGCCGGCAGTCTTCACTCCAACAACCTTGCAAAAATACACTTCAGCGTGTCTGAGTTGAATCCAAGACCCCAAAGCAGTGTTGTTCTAGTCTGCCCTACAAAGCAGAAAGGCAGCAACTACGCAGAGGCAACTAAGCATAACTCACCATCAACAACAATGCAGTCATAGCCTTTCTGCTTTGCAAGGCAGTATTTGGAAAAGAGACTGCTCTAGTATTGTGAACACATGGTGCTTTCTGCTCCCCCCTGCTGGTAAGAGAACATACAACAGAAAAGTGATCAAGAACGGGTGTAGTTTTGGAAATCTTTGAGTGATGTTATTTTGTTTCTTAATAAATGAAAAAGAAAGTCCAAAGTCGTTTGGTTATTTAGTGCCAGTTAGTATATCTGTGTAGCAGAGGGAACCCTGGCTGCAATTAAACAAGCCATAGGCCAACTGCCATCCATTAGTTGTGTTTGTGGAACTCGCTGTTGTATTAAATGTAGGCAGGTGTGCAGAAGTGTGAATTGTGATGTGGTTGCGGTGGGTGTCTCGTTATGGGGAAGTCAGGGTGGTCACAGAGTTAAGTAGCATTGTCCTTCAGAATGAACGAAAGCCCATTGGGAAACTCCAATTCCCATCGTCATTGTGACACACAGCACTCCACAGTACACAAGTGAACACTGCACTGCACACGAAATTGCATGTATGCCTCACCCGTGCAAGGGGGCAGCCCTCAATGGCGGGACGGTACCATGCTCAGGTTACCTCAGTCATGGAGGAGGATAGGGGAGAGCACTGGTTGATTACTCCTCCCACCAACCTGGTGGATTGGGAGTCAAACCGGCAACCTTTGGGCTACAAGTCTGACGCCCTAAACGCTTACCCATGACTGCCCATACCAAATTAACCAACAGCCTCTGATGTCAATCAAGCGATCTAATAAATATTAATTTAAAAACAAAATCAGACCAAGTCAAGTCATATTTCACCCTCTTTATTTTAACAATTTGATTAATAGATACATTTTGATGTTTTAGGGTTATATATGGCAATGGTTATGGAAAAAAGATAACCAGGTAATTTTGAAAAAAAAAGGTAAATAAAAACTATTACATAAAACATGATATTTCATGCCAAACATGCTGAGAATTACATGGTGTTCATACAGCTTAGCTGACCTGTTGAAATTCATTTCAATCTATTTGTTTACCAAACAGATTTGAGTTCAGAACCTCTGCTTCCATCAAGTGGGCCACACCAAAAGAACATGACAGCCCTGCCCCTGTCTCCATCATAGAGAGTACAATGGTCTCCACAGAATCTCCAGTCTTTATATGAGGACGTCTCAGTTGATCCACTCAGCTAAACTAGACAAGTCCTAACGGTTTAAGGCGCAATGGGTGAGAGCTGTCCAGTCTACACAAGCCTCCTGTGCCCCTCCTGCCAATCACTAGAAGCATGTTGAGATTAGGGATGGGATATCGGTATCGGTGTATCGGTATCGGGTTCAGATATCAACATATTTTCAGAGATCGGATCGGATCGGAATTTTCCCAAAGTATCGGAATTTTCAAAGGACTGATATTGAGCCAGGTGTAATATTAATTTGAAGTCATAACACTTGCATATTAGTTTTCAGGATGGGATTGTTACTTTTTTACTTGATACTTTCACTTATGAATTGGTTTCCTGTTCTTCTGACTTCCTTTTCTGACCAAATAGTCATCTTGGGCCTACCTCAAGTTGAAATTCATGCATATATGATGAGCTGTTGGTATTGGATCGGAGTAGTATCGGTATCGGCAGATATCCAAATTTAGATATCGGTATCGGATCGGAAGTGAAAAAATGTGTATCGGTGCATCCCTAGTTGAGATGGGGTCATCTTTACAGGAAGACTATTGCATTTAGGGAACTCAGCTAGAGTAGAGAATCCAGTTTAGATAGTCTCACTTGATTTGAGCACAAATGTCAACAAGCCAGCCTCATCATAGTTGAAAATTGAGAATATAGTTGGGATTTTTTTTGGCCAATTCGAAATGCCATTAACAGTAGCCATGTACCACAGGTGAAAATGAGTATGTCTCCTATTGACGTGTAGGTACAGGCATGTCTGTTCAAAACCTTTTAAGCAGTGGAAAAGGATCGTTTCAGAGAAGGCAAGGATTGTGGTTTATACGGGTTTAATTCTTAACTTGGAATAATATTTGAGTATGAACTTATTACGCTTACTGTTCTATGCAAAAGATTTATACAAGTTCAAAAAAGTGTCAGTTAAGATACTGCATTTACTGAAGCACAAAAATGTAACCGTCCTTTAGCCCAAAACACCTGCTCTTCAGTAGTAAAGTTAATACTTTGCAGATTCAGATCTGTAGGCGATGGTGCAGGAAAGAGAGGTTTAAGTAATTCATTAATATGCTTAAACTGTCTTATACAACTGAAACGAGACAGCCGTCCTCAGAGCAGTGCCTTTTCGGTATTACTAGACATAGGGATCACTAAGGATGGGCGTTGATTAAAAACATCCAAATCACTCCAGAGATGATGTGTGCACTGCTTACATGGCTAGTAACACACCATAGATATAGAACACATGCCATTTCGCATGGCCACCCTCGGGGGCTGCCGACAGGGTTCCTAGTGTTTTCACACCATCTGCAAATTATGTCCAAACTACCTTGTTGCCATCTGATGCTAATGCAAGCAGCGTTAGTCACCAAACAAACATGGCAGAGACCAAATAGACCCATTCGTTCCAATAGACTAGTGTGGTCAACGCAACATCTTGTGTGTTTCTCAACGTGAAGTGCTCTAGCCTTGCTAGGACGAGTAAAGACCATTTTTCACAGATTTCACCAAAGAGTATCCAACCACTAGTTCCAAGTGTAATTCATAATTGAACACGCCGGGCGCAAATGGGCGTTGCTCATCCTACCAAGGCTGGCACACTTCACTTCTAGAAATACCCCTTGTGTTCTATATCTATGGCAACACATTATTGGCCCCCTTCCGATTTAGTATTGCACTGTCTGTTCTTTATATTGGATTCTAATTGAGTAAGCTGAATTATTTTCCTCCCAAAATTATCCTCCGTGTACAGTACACAGTATATTTTTTATTTTTAGAGGTTCAAAAAAAGTAATAAAAGTGCATCTAAACCTAATGGCAGTGTTTAAAATGGATGGTCATGGAATGGTACAAACGAAATCGCAGTGGCTCAGAAAACAAAAAAAGTACCAGTAGCTAAAAAATTCTAATTAAATTCAGGCCTCACAGTCAGATTGCCCTTGTGTGAGAATGAGAGAGAGTGCGCTTGTTGGTACCGGTCTCTGACTTGGCTTTGAAAGCCGAAAAGCAAAACAAGCTTTAGCAGGCTACGTGTTCTCTTTTTTAAACAGATTTGGTCACTTCATAAATAAATAAACACCTCTTCCTCGGTTATCATATGTACATGTGCGAAGGTTAGCAATCTCTATGTATGTACACATTAAAGTCTTTACTAATTTCGTTTGTTTGTTTGTTTTTTATCTCCATGGAGCTTAAAAGGTAAGTTAATGCAAAAAAAGAAGGCCATCACACATAGGAACAGAGTTCAGTTAAGGGTGCCGCATGGAGGTTTCAGCTGTGGTGAGTGGATGGACGGTCAGTCAGTTGAAAGACCTGCGCAGAGCACAGACTCTGCAGGCTGACTACAAAGCGCTAGAAAGACAGGTCCTTGACCACCACTACCAATGCCACCATCGCCCCTCCGCTGTAGAAGAGAGAGAAGATCCTCCCCTTTTTGTTTCTCTTTCTTCATCATCTCCTTCTCCTCTTCCTCCGTAGTGTCCTACAACCGTTGCAGTGTTGTAAAGAGATGAAGCGATAATCGACGTCTAACGCAGGTGACTCCTCTAGCAGGATGAGCTGTAAGTAACTCGGGTGACCTGGTTGGTGGTTTCTCCACCCAAACCTCAGTCCCTCTGATTAAATCTTCAATCCCTCCAGATCTAAAGGCCAACCGACTCCAAATGCACAAACAGGGCCCCTTATGTGAAGGCTCTCCTGCCTTCAAACAACAAACCCCCGACTCTCAACTCCCAACTCAACTCGACCCTTCTTCGTCATCCTCATAAGTAGCAGCTTTGCTCACATGCATTGAAACTTCATCATCAACCATCCGTCACTTCACAGTAGCTTTTTTTCTTCCTCGTCATCGCTTGCCGTACGGTAGTCGGCGTTATGCATCAATTCCAGTCTTGGCTTCAGTTCACAGGGAGGAGTAGAAGAGGATGTAGGCCGCAGAGGACTTGATGGAGCTGGGGGACAGGTCGGACACCTCGTGGTCGTCGAACTTGAACCAGCGCTGCTTGGGGTGGTTCCTGCAGTACGCCGTGTAGTGGCCACCGTCCAGACCGCCGTAGTGGTTCTGGAAGAGGAGAGAGGAGGAAGAGGAGGAGGAGGAAGAGGAGGAGGAGGATGAGGGAGGAGGAGGCGAGAGGAGGATGAGGGAGGAGGAGGAGGAAGAGATAGGAGGTATAGGGAGGAGGAGGAGAGAGAGAAGAGAAGAGGAAGAAGAGGGAGGAAGAAGAGGAGAGAGGAGGAAGGAGAGGAGGAGGAGGAGGAAGAAGAGGAGAGAGGAGGAGGGGAAGAGGGAGGAGGAGGATGAGGGATGAGGAGGAGGGGAAGAGGAGAGAGGAGGAAGACATAGGAGGAAGAGGAGAGAGGAGGAGGAGGGAGGAGGAGGAAGAAGAGGAGAGAGGAGGATGAGGAGGTAATGGGCAGAGGGGGAGGATGGAGCCAGTATTAAACAAATCATAAAAATGGAGGGGGTGCCATGTACATGTACATCAAATAAGGTGAAAAGGAGAAGAATGTTCTTGTACTAGAGTAGACAAAGCAGCTTTTCCTAGTTCAGCCTGGAACACATTGCAGCGAGTGAATTAACTTTTGAAAGGGTTATTAAATACTTAAATACTGCCTTGACTCAAAGGAGAGCGATTTGGATTTAATACAGAAGGCATAGGCAACCTGGAGAAAAGACTATAGAGCGCTTGCTATTCTTTCCTCTTGCCATTGAAGTTTTGAAAGTGGCCCGACTTGAGTGCAAAAATCAACCATAGCCACACAGACAGTAAAGCCTCGTTCACACATGTCACTGCTAGTTACTCGCTCAGTTAAGTCAATAGAATGTCTATGTGTTCCAGCGAGACGAGCAGGCGAGTAGGTGAGGATTGTACAAGCGACGCGATGTGGGCAGATTCCGAGTCGAAAATATTTTAACTTTGAGCAAGGCGAGTAAGAGTAAGCGAGTAACCAATCGGAATGCAGAGTTCGGAACTTCTCGCCTGTGCATTGGCAGTTAAAGCAGCGGGAACGTTTAGCGAACGTTCCATGAGCAAGTGGCGACTAGGCGAGTGAACGAGAAGCTAGTAACTAGCAGCGACGTGTGTGTGAACGAGGCTTAAGGGTGGTGGGACCTATGAAATCCGTTTTAATTTTTCTCAAATTCCGTTTTATTTTTTCTCAAATTCCGTTTTTTCGGATTTATTTTTTGCCAAATCGGATTTTTTACATTTTTGAACTTATTTTCCCCTTTCACCCCCCCAACAAAATTTCTTAGTTATTTAGTTCAAACTGGTGGGTGGACAGAGCCAACCACTCATGGTTGAATGGTAGGTAGAGAAAAGAAAAGTAAAATTACCTACTAGCTTTTTGTAATATCAGCCCTCAAAAATATTCCAGGTAATAAGGTAGCTGAAATGTACATGCGCATATATTCTATTAAATACTGGGTGGGTCCAGTAGAGTGGCATGCCTTACCGACACGCCAAACAGGTTGTATCCCTTCTGGCTGGGCTTGGGGCCGATGACGTACTGCGAGAGGTCCAGGCACTCCAGGGGGAAGTCCACTGTGGTCTGCAGCTTCTGCTTCCAACGGCCCTCATACGAGAACCTGAGGCAGACAAGCACACACAACAACACTATTGTGTACAGTAGTTCATACAGCGCAACAGAGTAGACAATATTAACCAACTTCACTAATAGTATTCACTAAGAGTATTCACAAAATTAAATTCGGACATTCTGATATTTTCGAATGAATGTCAACAATAACATTCCATCGTATTGACATGGGGGAAAATGTGGAGGAGCCGCCATTGAAAAGGTACAAAAATTGGATACATGTAGCATTCTACAGTACTTGTCTCTTTCTATAGGACGTAGTGAGGTGAAGTGTTCTTAAACTCCAATGTTTTGGCATTATTCCGACTTTATTGACACTTTTCACATATATATTCACATGTATTTCATGCCTTTATTACAACAAGGAAGTGAAGAGTGGGACAGGAACTGAACGGGAGGGAGAAAGTGGTGTAGGGTCTAGGGATGTTTAACCGATAGTCGACCAGATCAACGATAACCGGTTACATTTTCTGCCACCGGTTAACCGGTAATAATAATTACAATAATAATTTCCTCCCAAAAAGCCACCAAAAACTATAATTTTGAGGTTTTGGTACGATAATTCAGCATTTTCCATCTGGCGACACTGGCTGGACATGACAGGTCCTGTCTGAGCAGCAAAAAGAAAGGCTTATGTGAAAAAAACAAAAAGAAAAAATATATATATTTTAACATTTTCGCCATCCCTAGTAGGGTAGGGATATGCTTGTATGTAATATGGTCTACGTGGCTTAGCGCAATGCACCACATCAGCCCCTAAGATCTGACCTTTTGAGGTGGACGAGGAGGATGGGCGGCACCTTCCATATCTCCAGCTTCTTAGTGGAGTCCCGGTGGGCCTTGCAGTGTCTGCAGAACACTTTGTTTGCATCCGTCAGCTTCTCCTCCTTGGAGAACAGCTTCAGGCAATCCTGCAACAACAATAACCACCACAACATCACAATATGAGGGAATGAACACAACCCCAAGGAGGGGGGAAAAAGCCAGTCATTAGGGTGCATCAAACTTTGGAGCGTTTGATGCACCCTACCAGTCATGCACATGCCATCCACATGGTGCATTCTACTGCATGCATTCCTCCCTCTATTCACACACCCATGGGTGATGAAGACATTTCACAGAAAAAACAGTTGGTTGTAGCAACTTGAAGAAGAAAAAAAAAACATTTATTCTTCAGCATTCAAATCCAATATTCAATTCAATTCAATTCCAGCGAGAGGTGTCGTTCGTGTGTGTGTGTGTGTGTGTGTGTGTGTGTGTGTGTGTGTGTGTGTGTGTGTGTGTGTGTGTGTGTGTGTGTGTGTGCACGTGTGTGTGCACGTGTGTGTGCACGTGTGTGTGTGCGTGAGTGTGTGCGAGTGCGAGTGAGTGAGTGAGTGAGTGAGTGAGTGTGCGTGCGTGCGTGTCCCTCTACCTGCAGGCTGCATTTGTTGGTGGATGCCAGGGGCAGGGAGAGGTACATGAAGGCCTCAAAGGTGCGTGACTTGCGGTGGCAGGTGAGGCACTGGACGGTGGACTTGAACTGGCCCTGGAACAGCGAGACTATGATGGAGGCGTTGAGGAGCTTGTGCTTGCTCCAGGCCAGCTCCGCCGCGCGCACGTCATCCAGGTGGTCGTTAGCCTCCTCCTTGTAGCGCTTGCGGTTGTCCGCCTGAGTGAGTCGAGTGAAGGGGCGAAGAATGTAAAAAGATACCCATTAAGTGTGTTGTATTGTTAAGGATTATTTATTATATTAACCTAAAACAGAACAACGAAACGTTCACATCCAAACTGAAAGTGAAGCATTTTACTATAATAGTCACAATGTTTAACTATTGAACTGAAAGTAATTTCTCAACTGCTCCCATTGGAGGTTTGTTGTTCCATTTAAATGTCAATGTTTTCTGTTGCATTCTGTGTGTACGATACATGCAGCTTCTTAAAAGTCCAAACCCCAAGTAAACTTGGTCTACTCTAAGCCAAATGAAGAGAAGGAAATAGTCAGCTTCAAACCAGGATTTCTTTGCTTCCACAAACATATCCTGGTTTGAATCTGACTTTTTCCTTCTCTCCATCTGGTCATTTGGTTGTAATGTTCCCAGGTCGGACGCTTTTTGGATGTGTGAGCTTCAAACCATTCCTACTCTAGGCCAAACCACTTCAGAGCATGTTGTTGACACTTGAATATAACAACAACAGGACAAGTCCAGTAAACACAGGAAATGGAAATGCCAAACATGTCACATGACCAGGAAGAGGCCCTGATGAGATGGAGACACGGGACTCACTAGTTTCATGCCTTTTCGGCTGGGGGTTGCACTTACGTCTTACGTCATTTGGTTCGTCGCCATGACAACTGACCCTAACCCTAACCCTAAAGCTAACCCTAACTCTAAATCGCTTGTTTGACATGTTTGATTACCAAATGGCATAAGACGTAAGTACAACCCCGGCTGAAAACTAGTGATTCCTATGGAGACACAGACCAATATGGCTGTCGAGAGGGCATGGAAAAAGAAAGATCGCAGCACGCCACATAACACCAGTGCAGACGTTGCACCAAAACAGTTCTAAATTGAAAAGGAATCGTAAAGGTAACTTATGCACACTGATAAACAATCTCAAATGTGAGTTTATTTTAGCATAAAGTTTCGAAGTGCAAAGATGAAGGATGAAGTGTCTGAAATGTTATGCTAAGTTAACTCATGTTCTGGAAGAGTTTGTCAGTGTGCAGACCTTTATTTAGTTCTTTACTGCCAGAGAACAGATGACGTCAACACCGCCCATTTGACACAAGGGTGGGGGTGGGGGGGGGCATCACCACACAGAGTGCAGCTGAGGCCAGGGAGTGAGAAGAGGCATGTGAAGCTCACATGGAAGTGGAAAGCATCCAATATCGCCAAAAGCACTGTGAATGCCTGAGCTACACCATCGTCAATGGAGCGAGTGACTATACGTGGACGACTTGATCATTTACAGTGCTTTGAGCGAAGACGCACATAACGGGCTGCTATAAAGTACAGGTAGTGTGATGAAGTGGTCTGCACACTGTGTATTAACTCCAAAAATACTTTATTTCATTTTAATATACGGCAACGTTTCGATCTATCTCTGCTATAAAGTACAGACTATATTAGTCACTAAGACTATAGTCCATAGCATTGAAAATAGGTGCTTCAAAGATAAAATGGCAATAAGGCTCTGGAGCAAAAGCAGATTCTCAAACTAGAGCTGTTGCTGCTGCTTTGCCCTGCTCATCTCTATATAGTTCATGTATTTTATGGAGGTTTGGAATGAGACAAGACAGTTTTGGGGCTCAACAAACAAGCAGCAGACTTGAAAGAGCGAGATAGAGAGAGAGATGGCATGAGGACAAAGACAGACTGGAGGAAACGCAAACAGCAAACAGACTTGGAGCGCTGAATAAGGCTACTTACTCTCTACGTTTGCCATCAAAACAAAACGCAGAAGAGGGGGAAAACAAGAAGAAAGAAAACAAAAAAAGAAGGGAGACACTGATATAATCACAAACAGTCAGTACTTGACCGTTCATTCAAAAGCAGCAAAACATGAACTACAGGTTCAGGAGCTGTGGCTAGGTGTGTTGGGAGGGGTGGTTATGAAGTGAACACATGTTTTAGCTGTGTTGGATTATTTCAGTGTGGCATATTCTCTAGAAATTGCAGATATCAGCAGTGTAAATGCTAAGATGGGAGGAGTTTGGGGATGATGCGTTGCGTGGTTAAAACATTAATATCTCGTGGAGGCATTAACCAATTTAGCAGTGAATGAGTATTAACAGTAAATGATGGAAATGACCACAGCCTGGTTAAAGTAGAAAAGCAACATGCAATATTATTGCAATATTACATAAATTAGATATGTACTGTATATAAGAGTGAGATTTAGGACATGCTGACGTTCCTTTTCCTTATGCTTTGTGTCATGCTGCTTACAATGTTGCTACTCCAAATCTACTACTTTTTTATAAATATTGTTATTATTACTGTTACTATTGCCACTGTCACTATTATTATTGTCTATTATTGTAATGTCTACATTCTATATGATTTATCTTATCTTCTGTCTACACGTTCAATGTTGAATGTAAAATGTTCATTTGAACTGCATTGTTTATTATTGACCACTTATTGTTAGCAGTCCATCACTGTTACCTGACCTGTCTTGCACTTTATGTCAGTCTGTAAAATGTCAGTCTTGTGTATGTCTATGCCTTGGCATGGTATGGTATAGATAGAAAACGTAATTTCATTTTGCTGGTATGACTTGTGTATATGAAGAAGGTGACAATAAAAGCTGACTTGACTTGACTTGTGTTCTGTAGTGACAACTTCGGCAGCCATCTTGGTAGATCCTCATGCTTAATTAATGCCATTTCTGGCTATAATAGGGATGTAGAGTGACCTCATTCCTACTTTTGAGATTCTCATGCCGAGCTAATGCAGTTTGTGGGTGTATCACGCTCTCCTACATTGCTGAAGACCTTGCAATGAGAAAATTGAGGTGGTACAGAGTGGACAGTATGCTAGTATGGCAGTATGGTCGTCCCTACTTTGTTGAGGTCCTCGTGCAGTATAGTATACAGTATGATAGTATGCTAGTATGGCAGTATGGTCGTCCCTACTTTGTTGAGGTCCTCGTGCAATATAGTATACAGTATGATAGTATGGCAGTATGGTCGTCCCTACTTTGTTGAGGTCCTCGTGCAATATAGTATACAGTATGATAGTACGATAGTATGATAGTTTCTTGAGGTCTTCGTGGAGTATAGTATATACAGTATGCTAGTATGGCAGTATGGTGGTACCCCTAGGGGTGCGCGGCCTGCCACAAGGGGGTGAGCGAGCTGAATAGAGCAATGGTTGATATGTGTGTTTTTTATCCAACATTATTATATGGTGTGACGTCATCGGTCGAATGCTCCATTCATTTCAACGGGGCTCCCCAACGTTCGCACGTCTGTTATTTTTCGATAACGGACGGGTTGGTCTATAACAGACCGCTGTCAATGGCAACAAGACTTTTCACTGCTAAAGCGACTTTTCAACAAGACTCTAATCAGCTGCTGTGATAGACAACACCTGTTGTCCTGGCTACCTAGCTGTTGCCTAGCGGTGTTCCACAACGGCACTGTTTTGTTTTGCGCAGCAACAATCTTAACATTAAATAGGCAAGGCAAGGCAAGGCAAGTTTATTTATATAGCGCATTTCATACACAGGTGCAACTCAATGTGCTTCACAAAGTTAACAAAGTTAACACAGTTAACACAGTTAACTAAAGAAATGTCCCCGCCATGTGTGAATCATTTAAGTATATCCATATAATAAGCGGGTTAACTTTCGGCGAGTCGGTCGCTACCGTGGAATAGCAGCACTTCAGAGAGAACAAGACCCCTCCCTCTGTCGTGCTGCTATTCCACGGTAGCGACCTTCTCGCCGAACGTTAACCCTTACTTAATGAACACAGGATACTTTTAATTGTTTGGTGAATTGTATGCTGGACGGATCCATCTGAAGTGTAATTTATAACTCCTAAACTTGTCATGCAACACGCTCCATTGTAATGATGGCAGAAAAAACTTTGGGCGGCTGTGCAACATTCACTTAGGGGGTGCGCGAACCACATTGAAATGTAAAAGGGGGTGCGCAGGGAAAAAAGTTTGGGAACCGCTGCTATACAGTATGATAATATGGCAGTATGCTAGTATGACAGTATGGTCATCCCTACTTTGTTGAGGTCCTTGTGCAATATAGTATACAGTAAGTTAGTATGGTAGTATGGTGGTCATCCCTACTTTGTTGAGGTCCTCGTGCAGTATAGTAGTATGGTAGTATGGTGGTGGTCCCTACCTTGTTGAGGTCCTCGTGGAGGCCGTCCATGAGGAAGAGCAGTAGCTCCTGGGAGTCCTGCTGCTCGTAGCTGGAGAACTGATCGTTAATCTTGCCGATGGTGTTCTTGAAGTCGCGAGGCGTGATGCACTTATACTGGCCCGACCACAGAGCCTTCATGATCACGCCAAACTCCTCCGCCACCTCTCCTTTGTGGCCCAGGATGTTGGCTCTAGGGGGTAATAATAATAATAACAATAGATTGGTTTTAGAGAAAGAATACTTTGCGTTTGTGAGGTAATACAAATCTTCAGGTCTAATCGGCATCCAAAATGGCAATGAGGTGAAGAGAGAGGGTCTAAAGCAGTCTGAAGTCCGTTAAAAGTCCTATATTTAGACATGGACATGGCTTGACCATGTCTAAATAAAAGACTTTTCAAGGACTTCAGAGTGCTTTAGACCCTCTCTCTTCAATACATTGGTTATGTATAGCGCTTTTCTAGACACTCAAAGACACTTTACAGACCATATATGTTTTTGCTAGCCAGTTAGCAACTTGGTTTGTTAACTATGGAAATTCGTATTGCAAACCAACTGAAGTTGCTAACGTGTAAAGCGACAACACTTTTGAGAAGCAGGCTCTAGACTAGTTTGTTTACCGGTTGATGTCCTCCTGGTATCCGTTCTTGTTGAAGTAGTCGGCCATGACGGGCGTGTTGCAGAGGCACTGCAGTACGGAGTTCATGTAGCAGGTGTTTCCCAGGTTCCTCAACCCCGTCAGGGCTGGCCCCAGCCCTCCGAACGTCGGGTTCAGGCTCCGGATCTTGGCTGCCGACGGCCTGGCGATCTCAACCTTAGCGTACGTGTTAGCAGTTATAGGCCTATGAGGAATGAACAAAACAAAAAAAGGATGGGTTTCTCAACGTTAGCATACATGCTAGCAGTTATAGGCCTAAGTGGGGTAGGGATCATCCTGCCATGAAAAAATAAAACACAACAAAAAGGATTCTAAGTGTGCGGACTCCTCACTCTGAAAACTACAGTTGACCTTCGTCCTGCACCTTTCCCTGGGATGTGCACAATCCTCTCCATCAACTATGTGTGGTAGGGAAATAGCAAAACAAAAAGGCTTAGTTTTTCTGCAGTAACAGCATGGGGTTGTACAATTAGATAGCAACGAATACAGTTTCATTTTGATATGGGTAGCTAAAAAATATATTGTAGGTCTTACTGTGTTCCTTAACAGCCAATTAGTTTGCCAATTACAGTATACCATTAGCACTGAGCCCAAGGATGGATGGGAATTTGTAGGCACTTGTCTTCATAATGGCAAAATATACTTTTTACCTCAAATAACAGGAATATACTGTAAGTGAAGACACATTCATGCACACATGCACACACGCGCGCGCACACACACACACACACACACACACACACACCCTCTGGTACGTACTTGGTGTCCCTGTTAATGGTGGGGATGGGTGCTGGCTTCCTCGGTGGCTCTTCATGCAGCTCCTGGGTGATGTCTGGAGAGGAGTAGGAGCGTTTGAGCTTGGACTGCTCGCGCTCGCGTTCCACCTCTGGAACCTTGGGCTGCGCCGCCGGCTTCTGCTGCTGTTTGGGCGTCGACGGGGGCGTTTGGGGCACGCTCACCTCGGGAGGGTACAAGTGCACGCGATTGGTCGGAGAGTGGTAGTAGCGGTACGTGCCCGTCACCGTGTCCAGGAACTAGGTCGGGAAAGGACAAAACACACACACACGGCACACACACACACACACACACAACAAATGTGATGAGGTCAGTCCTGAATTTAATCTGGAGTTCTGGAGTTGAAGCTAAAGGCACACTACGTGTCCCATACGTCTGAACGAATAGGGAAGGAAACTCTGTTGCAGTCAAAATGGAGGCGTGTTTTTCGAATACAAGAACGATATAACAGTTGTCACTTGCAAAACATTACTGTGTGTCATGATGACCTTCAAACACATTGTGTTTCCTGCTATGTTACTTCTTAAAAATACAGTATTTTGTGTTTTTTTCCCCTCTGCCTAGACTTCCAGGGCAGCTTGCCTGGTGCATAATAATGTGGTGTGTGAATGTGGACTCACCTTCATCCAGCCGATGGGCAGGCCGGGAACAGTGCGTCCCATCTCCTCACTGCGTGCTCTGGTTAGAGGCTCGCGCTGTCACAGACACAGGGAGAAAAAAAAATGAAGACGTCAAAGCAGCCACAATACTATGAAGTAACGTTACCAATGACACTGACTGCTCTCATTATACCTGACTGTAAAAATTACGCAACAAATCATCATCATGACAATACAATACAATACAATACAACCTGTATTTATATGAAACAATATCACAACTAAAGTTGTTTCAAAGCTAACCAGGAATAATCAGAACCGTCAAGTCTGTAACGACTAGGACGACTATTGAACGGACAAAATAAACAAATGTAAATGGGACTGCACTCTAAACTTTGTTGGTTAAATGTCTGTGTGTTCCAGCGAGACGAGTAGCGTACAAGCGATGCGATGTGGTCGGATCCGGAGTTGAAAATATTTTAACTTCAAGCGAGGCGAGTAAGCGAGTAACCAATTGGAATGCAGAGTTTGGTACTTCTCGCCTGTGAATTGGCAGTTAAAGCCGTGGGAACGTGCAGCAAACGTTCCATGAGAGAGTAGCGAGTAGGCGAGCGACCGAGAAGCTAGTAAATAGCAGCGACGTGTGTGAACGTAGCTTTACCGTGCGCTCACACTGCCGGCGTTGGAAGAGCTACAACGCTGCTGACTCCTGCCTGGAAAGCACATTTCAGGGGCGTTGAAGGTGGCAAGCGATTCAACCTGAAGCATTCGACCAGGGATCTCGAATAACCGAAGCTCGTGTTTAGAAAAATGAGAACATTACATTGGCTGACGCCTGCTGGCGCCGAGCTCATTACATATTTTTAGATGAAGTTCAACTTTTGACGCCCTCAACTTTTGACGCCCTTGGCTCTAGAAACGCTTTTGCGGCTTGTAACACTTCTGCCGCCTGCCCTCCCATACAAAGTCAATTACCACGCGTTCCACGCGTTGAACGCCGGCGGTGTGATCGCACGGTTAGACAGTTGAGGGGCAAAAGTGTTTTGGCGAGACCTACCTTGATCTCATTCACCACATTATTGGGTACGTGTGAGTCCAGCGAGACGCTGTTGGGGTGCGGAGGCTCTCCATTCTGGGCGCGGTACCCCAGCGCTCCACCCCTCTGCTCCCCAACCTTGTCCTCCTCCTCCTCCGCCCTCTTCCTCTCCAGCTTGCCCCTCTCCTGCCTCCTCTTCCTCCTCTCCTCCTCCTCTGCTGCGGCCACCAGTGCAGCAGCCTTTACGGCAGCGGCCTCCTCCTCTTGTCTCCTCTTCTCCGCCTCCTCCTTCTCCTGCCTCCGTCGCCACTCCTCCTCCTCCTGCTGCTCCACCTCCTCTTGGGCGCGTTTGCGCTGCTCCATCTCGCGACGGGCCTTGTCTCCGACGCTGGCGGCCTCTGCGTGGATCTGGCTGAGCTCCTCCTCCGACAACTGGGACGAGGGGCCAAAGGTGGGCTTGACGGAGCGGTTTGGCTGCGGCATCACCGGTCCATTCTGGGGCTGCTGAGAGGGGGCGCTGGAGGGCCTCGAGCCGTCTGACACTTTGACGGAAGGCTTTGTAGTGCGATCGAACTGTGGAGTTAAAACATAGATATATTGATGCATGTTGTTTATGCTTGTTCTTTTGTTGTGCATAATATCCAGAAATACTGTATGGGGGGCTTTATTTATCCTGCGGTCTTTATTGTCTTAACACTTAATTTCTCCCATGGACGACTAGGAAAAGAACAGTTTTTTTATTATATATAAAACAATAAACAAATCAAACTGTTACATTGATTTACAGTATGTGTATCACCAAAAAAAGTGTACATTTTTGGTAAAAGAATGTGCTTTTTTTCTAGATTGATCTCCCGATAAAATACACCCATCACCTCCATCAACAACCCCGTCAGCATATCCCCTGGCCTTCACCCAAAGGCGTTACCTGAGGAGTTGATTTAACCGTTGGGCCAGTCTGTGCTGACGGCGTGGCTCTCTTGGTCTCTGTGGACCCTGCTGGACCAGGCCCAGGCCCAGGCCCGTCCAGAGTGTCGGGGTGGAGCGCCACAGTGGAGGGCTCTGGAGCCGCGGGCTCTAGAGGGGGGGCCTCATCCGCCGGCCTCCCGTTCACCTGCACTGGCTGCTGGGGCTGGGCGACCACCACCGGGGGCTTAGGATCCTCCAGGGACGGGTAGCTGAAGTTCACTGGAACACACACACACACACAGACACGCACACACACACACACACAGCAATGGGTAAGGTAATCATAAGAAAGGACAGTTATGGCCCTACCGTGTTTAAAAAAATAATAATAAAAAATATTATTGCTCCAACAAGGAATGCTCAATTTCGTTGTGCTCGTCACAATGACAAATAAAATGTATTGTACTGTATTGTATTGTAAAGACCTGCCATGGCTTTTATGTGTCGAAATAAAAGATATTAGCTGAGTTACAGCATCAACAAGGGGAACAGTCCATCTAATACTAATACTACTCCATCCATAGGACAGTCCTAGCCTGGTCCTGACCATCCCATAATACTACCATTTCCATTTCGTATTCATGGTCTGGACTTTTTTCATCCGACGCGATTGCAGGAAGCAGGAAGGACATTTTCGGAAAAATCAGGATTTAACTTATAAGTTGTTGAACAAACATGTCTGACGTCTATCTATGGCGTTGTAGGACCGTTTAACAGACATGTCTGACAGAACATCCTACCGTAGGATAAAATTACAATGTAGGACCGTTTGTCAGAACACCGGCACAAATCCTACCGGTCAACATCGCTCCACAGAAGACAGGTACCAGACGTAGTGCGGAGCCAAGTGTCTTGGCAGAAGTACGTAGGATGGCGCGCGAGGCTAGGACAGTCCACTCATACTAATAATTCTCCATCCATAGGACAGCTCATTCATACTACCGTAATACTTATCCATAGGCCCTGCAATGTGTAGGGCTGGGCAATATGACGATATATATCGTTATCGTGATATAAAAGTGTATATCGTGACCTTTCTCCTATATCGTTTATATCGTGATAGTAATTTTATCAATTTTATACAATTGAATATCATTTCATTACATTTCATTTTGTCACAATACACACTCTAAGTTCATGTAACTGTAAAAATAAGAATAAAAAGATCCATTTTAAAGAAAGGTTGTTTTGCGACATGAAAAAATAAAGAGCAAATAAAGAGAATAATTGAAAACGTGTGTAATTGTGCTATATCGTGATATATATTGTTATCGTGATATAAAGTAATCCATATCGTGATGTAGGTTTTTTTCCATATCACCCAGCCCTGCAATGTGGTAAATCAAAAGAGGGAAGCCATGAATATCTAAGTAGGCTTTTAGTACATGACGGACGGAGGCTACTTCCGCTTGAATTTTGCAGCATGTAAGCAAACCACATCACGCTCACCACGTCACTGGGAGCTTGTCTACGGACGCCCGTCAAAATGGACAAAGGAAAAACAATTGGGTGCGGGGGGAGAGACAAAGCAACCGCATTGTATCCTACTAGTTACTGTCATGCTAGAATTGAACAAACACTGACTTGTAGGCAGGCAATGATCCTGAGATTTCAGATTGAGGCAGTCAAATATATCAAGTACAACACACACCACAATATAAAACATCCATGGAGCAGTCAAAACAGTGCAGCACAACCACGTAAACATACGCACAACCACACTCACACACGCACAACTAGCTCTCACAGTATTTAAACATCATAGACCTGGTCAAGTTGCATGCGTACAAATGACAACAGCAACCATCCACAACAATAACAAGGCTATCATTGAGACTCAGGTTTCAGCACACAACATAATAATCAATAGCAAAAGGATGAGTGACATTGGAGATGCTACAGAGCCCTCGGGCTCAGATGAGCAAAGTGCATATTAGAAAAAACACGGTCAGAGAAAGACAGCTCTTTAGTACTGCATGATCTACTGTACTGGCTGCTGGCTGTTGGTCATACAGTCTTGCAGTAGCTGGCATTGGGAAGGAGATATCAGAGATATCTTAGAAAACACACAATACAAGGCACCACGCAGTCACACTGGCAAATAACAGAAATAGCACACATAAAGCCCCCCCCGGCAACATTAGATTATAACAGCAGACCTATGTGACCATCCAATCTACTATTGTAAAAGGGTCAAAGACGTCCAAAATGAAATTGTCCTTCAGTGTAACGGATACCTTCTGCTGACTGTAACTGTAAAAAAGCATGATTTTTAAATTGTTTCAAGTGAATGGATGACAGCCGAGGCTTTCATGAATTCACTGGAAAAAATAAATAGATAAAAAGAGTCATGTTTTTTACAGTTACAGTCAGCAGAAGGTATCCGTTACACTGAAGGACAATTTCATTTTGGACATCTTTGACCCAAAAACATTGCCACGACATTACTTGAAGGTTTTTTTTGGGCCAAGGTGTTCCTAAGATTTCAGTATTGGTATGCACACTGGACTAAAAATGTGAAAATCTCTGCAGGATTTGAAACTTAAAGGGCAATTCCGGCCAGTTTGGATTCATATCCCATCTTGGGTGGACCCAGGGAAAAGGATGAAAGGGGAAACCGCGAGAAATTTTCATGCGTGCTGCGCAAAGTTGTTCAATTGCGCTGTTTTCGGTTAAACCCTGGCCCGTCGGGCAGGTATTTGACCTGTTTTAAAGCTCCTAGCGTACATTAAAACCCCTTTGAACGCTTTGGCCGTGGTGTGTGGGTCCATACAAGTCGATCTAGTGGTTCACAGTTCCATTAGGTTGCACAGGTACGATACAACAGGAGTTTTCAAAAGTGGCGCACCTACCTCTTTCAGCTTCCGCCTTCCAACTACGTCCGCAAAATGGTTCGCCAAAGTGATACTTCATAGTAATCCATTTTAATTTTGTCCACCAAAGACGAGCCACAAGAAACATATTCACACGTTTCCACGTTCTGTGTTGTTATTGTCTCGCAGATTCACTTCTCAATCTCTGTCACTGAACGCAGTTTAGTGACGTCACGGTGTCACATGACTCCTGGAAGGAACGCACATTCGCTCATCCAGTTATTATACAGAAGGAAGATAGAGAGGCGCTGTCGTAATATACTGTTTGATATTTTGAGATGGATCCTTCGTTGGGGTCTGGTGGTTCAATTGAAGAGTTTGGTGGCCATGGTTATCTTTTTCGAACCAGAATATTTGTTGTGTTTTGTGGTAATTGTGGCAATGTGGAATTGCACATGAATTGAATTGAATTGAATTGAATTGAAGAATTGCACATGTGGCAATAATTCTTTATCTGTAACAAATATTCTGGTTCGAAAAAGATGACCATGGCCACCAAACTCTTCAATTGAACCACCAGACCCCAACGAAGGATCCATCTCAAAATATCAAACAGTATATTACGACAGCGCCTCTCTCTCTTCCTTCTGTATAATAACTGGATGAGCGAATGTGCGTTCCTTCCAGGAGTCATGTGACACCGTGACGTCACTAAACTGCGTTCAGTGACAGAGATTGAGAAGTGAATCTGCGAGACAATAACAACACAGGACGTGGAAACGTGTGAATATGTTTCTTGTGGCTCGTCTTTGGTGGACAAAATTAAAATGGATTACTATGAAGTATCACTTTGGCGAACCATTTTGCGGACGTAGTTGGAAGGCGGAAGCTGAAAGAGGTAGGTGCGCCACTTTTGAAAACTCCTGTTGTATCGTACCTGTGCAACCTAATGGAACTGTGAACCACTAGATCGACTTGTATGGACCCACACACCACGGCCAAAGCGTTCAAAAGGGTTTTAATGCACGCTATGAGCTTTAAAACAGGTCAAATACCTGCCCGACGGGCCAGGGTTTAACCGAAAACAGCGCAATTGAACAACTTTGCGCAGCACGCATGAAAATTTCTCACGGTTTCCCCTTTCATTCTTTTCCCTGGGTCCACCCAAGATGGGATATGAATCCAAACTGGCCGGAATTGCCCTTTAATTAGGGTCCGGTTACGAAGAGCAACAATTCAATGATTTGAGATCCAGCTAATCTTTTGGGCTTTTTGAAATATCACAGAAATAATTAACAACCAGGGTTCATTGCTAACCTTAAAGGGACACTGTGCAGGAAATGGTCAAAAAAGGTACTGCAACTATGCTGCTCATTGAAACTGGGCTGCCTATTGCCAAATTTGATCTTTACATGAAAGTTTACTAAGTAATAAACAAATATTTTCAAGTTGCAGCTAAAAATGGCTATTTTTGGAAATTCAAAATGGCGGACCATGGAGAAGATCCCCCTTTTCATGTATGAAAAATGATTTTTTTCCAGTCATAATGAATACTTAGAATTTGATGGTGGTGGTAAGTATTCATGAAAAAGGTAACATTAGTGAATGGGCAGCATGAATTCTGGAAATAAACAACTAAAAATATCACACAGTATACCTTTAAACAAAGGTCAACTAGCTATTGGTCAAGCTATGGATCCATTCACTGGTCTGAAGACGAAGTTACTCAACCACAGTGGCTTGTACATATAATCCAATACAAATCAATCCAATGTGAAACTGTGTCTAGCCCCCAACACCAGCCTTCCAACACCTAATGGTCAGTGTTTGTGTCATACTTTACATACTTTACATTACATTAGTATTTATTATGGGAGAGCAAGAAACGCAATTTCAAATTCTTTGTATGACCAGTGCATGTAAAGAAATTGACAATAAACTTGACTTGACTTGACTATTAGTAATACTGCCAGAACATGCACGCTAATTTGTATTCATTTATCTCTGGGTGTCATTTCCTTTGTTTTCCATGGTGTACGGCATTACAAAGTCTAATGTCCCCCAGTAGTATTATCTGGATATATCTTTTGTTTATAATAAATGCACAGTGCAAACCTCTGTGGAATGGCCTTAAAATGCACTGTATATCGAATAAGATAGGGTTAGAAAGTGCATGTACAATTTACCTTCATATGAAAATAAAACTCAATGTGTCCGCACACTGCTCCCGTGTTGCTTTTTTACTTTTCAACCTTTTGTCCTGCACCTACGTCTTGGATGTGTGCAGTGCACCTCTAGCCTACTTCATTTTACCTTCATACAAAGACATACAATAATACCTTGAACCAACATTGCAATTCATCTTCCACATTCAACATTCATAAAGCGTTCAACCAACCCCCTGTTTTAAACCCTGGTCTAACCAAAATCACAAAACCACCTATGCAAAAAACAGGTTCCTTGTCCTTGTGTCATGCACCAAACAAAGCTCAATTCTAAGTGCACCACTGACTATGCTAGATTCTAAATATAGCGATACCCCTTAGTACACCCCTGAGAAGGAGTAGACGCCCCATTCCCTCCTCTGAAAGCTCTGGCTGGCAGTGCCAATGGAATGGAATGGAAGCCTCTATTTATATTCTCAGAAATACAATTGAGAGCATCTGTTTTTTTTCAATGTAGCCGATATAAAAAACTAAAATGTCCAAAATATAATTAGATAAAGCAAACAATAAGCATAAAACCATGAAATATAATACTAAGTCAACAAATATACATAATCAAAATACTTTAAGTAAGAAAAAAGCCAACTAAATACATTAACTTGGAGAGATGATATCAAGAAAAACAATTGCAGCATGGCTTCTAGACGTGAGGGCAGTGCACTACTTAAGCTAGATCTATGCTTCGGACGCATTGCTTCTGCGTCCGTCCGTCTTCTGTCTGTGCGAGTACACGCCCCCAGCGCAGAGGCTCTGCGCCCGTCGTCGAGCGCCTCGAAAAAATTCTAACTATCCGTCGGACGGACGCGGAGGACTCAGACAAGAAGGCGCTATGATTGGTCGTCTCGCTACTTCCTTGTTCTGTTCTTGTGGCAGCGCAATGCCAGTAGTTTGCGAGAGCAGAGCTGTATTCTGTTAAAAACTTAATTAATGCCTTGTGTGTAAATGTGTGCAAATACACGAAGCTACAAGCTAAGTAACAAACAATGCATCAGTTGAACACTCGTGGCACAATGCCTGCGGTTTTACACCATAGCTTCCACCACCGAATGTAAACACACATCGGCAGAATCAACTGTCTTTACATGCTTGCATTTTCTGCTCGTGAAAACAGACTGGGTATGTCAAATAATGATACCAGTGCATTGCCTTTGCAATTTGTGTGAAAATACCTAGCTAACCGGGCTAGAAAGCCACATTGCTTAAATGACCGCAGTGTTTAGGCCTACAATGCAGTGAAAGGCGCAATAGCGCAATTTCAAATGTGGCTCGCGACGAGAGACCTCGGACCAGAACTCGCAGATGCATGAATACAATGTTGGTTCGTGGCCACTCCCACGCGACTTTTGACGAGCGCAGATGCAGAAGTCTAATCTGACCTTTACACTGCGGCATGGTGCTGAAGTGACTACTAGACGTGAGGGCAGTGCACTACTTACGCTGTGGCATGGTGCTGAGGGCCTGCTGCCTGGGCGGCTTCACCTTGGCGTTGGTGGTGTACATGGGGTAGAAGAGCAGCCAGCTCTCGTAGCCGCCCTCCAATACCATGGGCTCACTACGCAGGATGGTGGTACTGTCCCACTGTGGACAAGACACATGGATGTACATGTATTGGTGCCATATAGAGATCCACCATTAAAGCTATTCATAATCATCGCACGCACGCACGCACGCACGCACGCACGCACGCACTCACGCACGCGGAAGCTCTGAAATGCAGAGAACCAAATCTGATATGATTTAATGCGTTAATCGATTTAAATAATGAATTGCAATGATCAGGTGAAATGGGCATGTAGGTGGAAGTGTGGGTGTGAAGAGGGGCATGAAGAGTGGGAACATTTCAATCACCTTGTATTAAAGAATATGAATAGAATTTCATTTAAATTTAGCATTACATCTCACTTTTAATTACAATTTAACTTTTTTACGTTGAGATTGGGGGGGGTGGGGGGGTGGAGAACGCTGCTTATCAATGAATCGTACGTCGACCGATAAGGTCAATCAACTAACAATGATTGAATGAATCGTTAATTTGCATCCCTAGCTTCGGGTGTTGCCTTGGTAGACACTGGTGCAATGGACCTCACCTTGTAAAGGGCATCTTTCAGGCTCTGCAGAGTGGTCCCCAGCTTCAGGTCTGTGACAGAGCTGGACCAATCCAGCAGGACTATGTAGTCCACAAACCCCCTGCGCTTCCACAGCTCTTTAGAAGACTCCGGAAGCTTCACCTCAATCTGGTTCACAGTTATCCTGCAAACATTTGCCACAGAGCAGAGAGAGAGAGAGAGAAAGAGGGTGGGGGGTGTCATAGTGGTGGGATTTAAAAAAACACAAACAGCGTTGAGTCATTAATATTAAAACACTGACACAATTTGTTAAGCAAAGGCTTTATGCAAATTAACAATGTGCACATGTGAGGAAAGGAAAATGGGGTTTTCCAATGTAGCAGTACATTTCCACTTCCAGGGAAGTGAAACACTGGCTTTGTTTGATCGAGTATGGCATGACGCCCGGCTGCCTGATAATAACAGGCCACTGTAGGGGAAAGCAGGTCTGTCGGTCACGAACAAGATAGGATAGTAGTAGCGCACATCGTATATAAGCCGCCACTAAACGTCAGAGATGATGAATTATTATTAGAGGAAGGAGAGGATTACATCCCCTTAGGAGACCAGACTTGATCCCACTCATTGGCATTGCTGACTCGTGTTACGATTTATCTTGGTTTACCATACTGAATATCTTTGGAATAGGTCCTATGGTCTGCCCTTAAAGGGGTATGCCACTATTTTGGGGCTTAATACAGTTAAAATCTTTGGCTGGGGTTAATAAAGGTGGTAAAGGGTCTTATTTTTCATGTTAAGCGTTGTCTTGCTTTAAGACAAGTTAAAAGAGGGAATATGTCGCTAAGCTAGTGAAAGTCAATGGATCCGTGTAGCATTGTAGCATTGGCTCAATCAACATATTACCAACCGAGAGAGAGAGAGAGAGAGAGAGAGAGAGAGAGAGAGAGAGAGAGAGAGAGAGAGAGAGAGACAGGAGCTCCTACCCTGGCGAGATGGCCTCCTCTGGAACGCTGACACAGGCCTGTGCTGGCACTTGGATTCGGGATTCCTCAAAGTCCCGCTGGCTCCGGGCGTCCATGACAATGACACTGAGACTTGGGTCCACCATCATGCTATAGAGCTTCTCGGGCGAGATGCCTCCCATTGGCACCGCAGCTGAAGAGGAATGTCCAGTGGTGAGAAGTCTCAAAACGCTAGACTGCCATGTTTACTACACTACTGAGCCTAATTGTGGTCCCCATTTTGAGGCTTGACTTGCAACGATGTTCTATACCAGGGATGTCAAACTCAGGCCCGGGTGCCAAATTTGGCCCACGGAGCCATTTTATTCGGCCCGCGAGATCATTTCAAAGTTGTCACACATACACCATTAATGTATAGAGGTAAACTCTGTATGTATGTATGTATGTATGTATATCAACTTGAACATGAAATTTGCTGTGTCACAGTATATGCAGACACATTTGAACTGACAAATATGATGGGAAAGAGTGTTTAACTATGAGTATGAGGTGCATCCATGCACAATTTTAGTCAATTTTTTAAAAATAATTGTTGAGTTTGGCCCGCCACTTCGTTCCAGATTTTGATTTTGGCCCTCAGTCAATTTGAGTTTGACACCCCTGTTCTATACGAACAGGCATCTCGTTCACACCACCTGGGCTACCAAGAGATTATTGGAATCCATTGGAATCCAAATGCAAGTTGCATACAAACACAGACGTCAGCTATCACTTACAACACTCACACGTAGTGTACAAACATTTTGAGACTTACCTTTGGATGGTACATGTTTTGCCTCATTCTGTTCTGCTTTCACCTGTATTAAAAAAGTGAGACTGCTGCATTACTGTGGCATTGTTACTGCACAACATTTTTGGTCATGAGTTCCAACACACATCCAAAATACCTTACTTGCAAATCATTGATATGATGCCACAAAATGTACTATGCTTAAAGCAAACTCTGAAATTAATGATATTGACAGAATGACCCAAGATTAGCAGTGCATCTTTAAACCACAACGAAGATTAAGTTGGACCTGTGCTGTCAATGTGTGGCTTAACCCATTGATGCCTGATGTTGCGTTACGCAACATTGACCCTGGCGCCTGGAGCTGCATTACGCAACATTTAGGCTCATGAGATGTGAGACAACTTTATTCAAAATCTGTTTGTTTGAGATGAATGAACACATTCAAATGAAAGATGAGGGTCTTAGCGATTAAATGCAACTTGATGCATATTTTTATGTGCTTCAGAAGCTGACGTATTTAGGTTTTTATAGGCTGAGGGCAGCTTTTCTTAAAAAGAGCTCAGGCATTCAGCACCCTTTTTTGCAGGTGCCTTAGGCATCAATGGCTTAATAAAACATGTCTAACAGCATCACAAAGGCAGGTAGGTAGGTAGGCAGGCAGTACCTTCGTGTTGTCCTTGGTGGAATCGGCTGGCCCTTTCGATACAGTTCGTCCCACGTCCTTCTCTTGCTTTTCCTCCCTTTTTCTCCTCTCTTCTTGTTTCTCCCTCTCCTCTAGTTTTTTACGCACCTCCGCTTCCTCATATCTGATTTGTCGTAAAAAAAACAAAATGGTTCAATAAACACAACATGTACATCTCGATAAACTTAAAGGGACACTGTGCAGGAAATGGTCAAAAAAGGTACTGCAACTATGCTGCTCATTGAAACTGGACTGCCTATTGCCAAATTTGATCTTTACATGAAAGTTTATTAAGTAATAAACAAATATTTTCTAGTATGGTCCAAGTAGAGTCATTTTTGCAGCTAAAAATGGCTATTTTTGGAAATTCAAAATGGCGGACCATGAAGAAGATCCCCCATTTCATGTATGAAAAGTGCAATTTCTCAGTCATAATGCATACTTTGAATTTGATGGTGGTGGTAAGTATTCATGAAAAGGTAACATTAGTGAATGGGCAGCATGAATTCTGGAAATAAACAACTAAAAATCTCACACAGTGTCCCTTCAACGAGATGCATCAAAATTAAAGACATGGGACTAACCTGAGCTTCAGGCTATCGGACAACTTCTCGGCTTCTTCAATTGATTTTTTGAAGCTTGACGGCCCAAGCATGGACAGATAATAATCCTTCGATGATGACGATGACAAAAACAAAACAAAAAACATACCACATGAAACAGTGTAAGTCCAATGTAAGCGTTTTTTCATAGAAAAGAATGTGACTATGTTTACAAGAATTTACTGATAGCCACATCTTTGATATGCAATATCCTACCTGCTGCTGCCTGAAGTCAGGTCTCTTTTTGATTACATCATACACTGCTAGGTACCTCATGTACAAAACATAGGCTTTCTCTTCATCCCGATCCAGTCGGCACTCCTCTGCCGCTTTAAACATCTTGCAGGCACTCTGGACATAGCTGAAATCAAAACACAATGAATGATGACTCACACTATTTTATCTACTCATCATTTAAAGACTGCCTTCTTGTAACCCTGCACATCTGAGAAGTGATGTTCTACCCAAGGTATACTGATAAACTTGAGTATCATGTTATTCTCTAATGTGGTGTTGTTAGTATAAGCTGAGGACCTGAAACACTGACGATTTTCACAGACTTAAGTAGACAATTTGATTTGCTGTTGAAATGTTATGCCTACCACTGCAATATGAATTTTACTATGAACTAATGGGAAATCGTACTTACTGCCGTGTGCTGGCTTTCTCCGGCTTGAACTCTGCTTTCTTGTTAAGGTCGCCCAGTGACGTTGCCAGGTAGAGGTCTTTTGCCCCCGTGGAAACAGCCGGCATCTTGGCAGACAAATTGAGATTCACATTTACCTGCAGAAGTCGATGCTCTCACATGCTCCTCCTCAATGTCATGGCTGGAAAATAACATCAAAGAAGTCAGTAGGTGGTTGTCATAACAGACTTTTCCATCAGTCACCTGACCTCACAACTAAAATGATGATGACAACAATAGTTTCTTCCCACAGGTAAACACAAACACGTTTATGGTCATGAATATGTTGACAGGCCAATGACATCCATGAGGACCTCTTCTAAATGGTCACCTTTTCCACTTCCGTTATTTATTGTTGGTCATATATCAAGTAATCTCTGTTATTCGAGGGTCCAAACACATTCATTGCCAACACAACGAATAATTCTGACAGCTAGCAAAGGGCTTCCTGTTGGTCAGTATGGCTAGCCAACTAGCAGGGGAACTCTTGAATCCAATAACAATGCTAGGAGTTGCTTTATTATCATAGAATATGTTCACGGAATTGTGTCATTGAAATATACTTTTGTAGCTGACGGTTTCAATTAATGTTGTCTCAGTAGAGCTGAGCAAAATGTTTGTTATGAGATAGCATATCGATCCAGGAAGTGGACATGACTGGCTACCTTGCTAATTGGCTAACTTCACATGCTAGTTCGTTAGCGTTACATGACAAGGCTCATGTTTTGAATAGTTTTGGCAATATTTGACAATCAAACAAAAAAGACACTAGTTTAGCAACAAGCACATCCATCAACAGAGAAACGACAAAATCGCACCATGTCAAAATAACTGTCCTACCTCAGATTTATTTTGTTGCTCCAACAGTTGAATCCCCCGGAACGGTTCCTGTACCCTTCACTCGAGGGGCGTCAGAATATCACAAGCTGTACTATGTTGACAGTGCGTTGCGGGAGACTGTTGACCCAGCAGATTATAAATTAACAACGTGCAATAGGTGACACTTAACAAAGCAGCTTTCCATAAATAATACAAGATCCAAACGCGACACTGGTAAACCAGGGGAAACAGCGTTGACATAAAACTAACTCTTGTCAAAACCGACCCATGTATCCTACATTCTATGGACCTAACAGGCTTGGGATAATTGTGATTAACAGCTACTGTCCTCCTTCATATACAAACAGTGTAATCACACAATCCCAATCACTACCATACTATACAGAAACTTCCTTCTAACCTTTTAGCATTACTGACCATCTCTGTGACAGACACATATAGCTCTATATTTCTGTGATCATCGTACAGAAAGCAGTCCTTCTAACATGACATCATGGGGTGCGTGAACCACAAGTTCTGGGCATGTACTCGAGCTAGAGTCATTAGCCCTGTCGTTCTGTATCACTCCGCTGAGGCATTATTTTTTTACTCACATTTCGGGTTTCTTTGCAGTTACAGCAACGTTTAATAAGACTTTTATGGCACACCCTTACATTAATTTCTTACTTGCAACACAATGTATTACATAAACTCAAGAAACCCTGAATATGGCACCAGAAAGTCAAGTGTAATTTGAAACATGACCATGGTATACATCCGCACGAAATGCGGGCACCTTTCCCGCAGTAAAAATTGAGCGTGGAGAAGGCAGTCTTAAAGATCGCCTCTCGACGTTATTTCATTAATACTACCGTGTTCCCAATTGTTATTGAATGTGTTACGCGTTGGTCCTGTTTTAAAAAACGTTCTGGTTGCTTTGTTTCAAGACGTTTTTGCAAGCTGGCAAGGTGGCTTGTGGAGAAACGAGAGAGTGTTCCGTGTTTCTCGTGGAAATGCGTCTCTGATTGGCTCACTCCTCCTGCTCTCGAAGAAACGCGTCTCTGATTGGCTCAGTCCTCCAGTTCTGGGAGAGAATGTAATGGGAAACAGAGTCGCCACTTCTCCGGGTGGTACTGCACTATAGGGGCGCCAACGGAGGCGTGCAGGCTCCATTCAGGGCTGTGCTCTTTCGACAGCGACCCCTAGGCGAGCTGCAGGCACGGAGCAACCAGAGTGAGCCGGCTTTATGTATGAGGCTTTGTGCTGTGTGTGTACCTGAGAGTAGCAATCAGCTGGTGGCTAAGCTAAGCTATGTTTCGACTACATGAGCTGACTTACGGGACCATTCATTTTTGTCCACAAATACTTTAGGAAAATAAGGCAAGGTAAGTCTCGAGAACAAGCAACATGTTGGACATTTTAGAATCTTTTCCAGGTCAGCGTCTTATATGTTGTTGCCCCACCGGATGTGGAAGTTGTGTGTCTTTGCTGGTAAAAAATATTTCCACTTCCCCCGGAACCGCGATCATTCTAACTATTTCCTGTTTATTGCATTAACTTAGCAGTTCCCGTGCATTTATGTCTGGCGAAGTATCATTATTAAGCATGGTCGTGTATCGCATTTACGGTGGATGAATGCTATTATCCTAACCAAAAGAAAATGGAGGACAGACACGCTGTTGCTGTTCAGCGCGAGGGCTCAGCTGGCTGCGCGGCACCTCGAATGCTTTTGTAGCTTCTGGTAGCTAACAACTAGCTTCAGACACAACAATAGCTGTTATCAAGCTCTACCAGTAAAGTGGTACACTGCCAGATATCAAAGTACAGAAGACATATGCTATGCACAGAAAATTACGCGAATGGCATTGCGATTTTCTTCAGTGGGCTGCTAAAGGAGAAAGCAGGTCTTTGGCGCTCTTGCTAGAGCCAGGAATCTGGCCCTAGCTAAACAAGATACCAGATGGCTTTTCTTAGCCATTACTGCAGCCCCGTCATTACCAAACAGTCGATTTCAACAGTATACTTTTGTTTTTATAATCACAGCTGCTACAACCTGGAGTGAAATGGACACAAAGTGATTGGCCCACGAGACCCTCAAATGAGGATTTTTTTTTAAAGCTAGCAACTAGGCATGTGTACCCCAACGCAGTAGGCTACTCGCCAGTCACAACAGCAGTTTGGAAAAGCTCAGCAGAGAGTGTAGTGTAGGGCCTACAGTTGCAAACACATTGCACGAAACCAATAAAGCATTCATTAATAAAAACACATCTGCATGCATACTTTGACGCATATATTTATGATGCTAATATGTCGCATAAATCCAGCATATCACAAATTAAGAGACAGCTTGCACGAATGCATGGATGCATACTAGCCTACTGTACAAGCATTCATGTACCAAAATTAGACCTGATCAGTAGAGCAGAGAAGAGTAACTTTATTGATTCCCGAGGGGAAATTCAGGTGTCAATTAGCTTACATAAATACACATAATGCCCACATAGACATTTAAAGACACATATAACACAGGTTATAGTCAGGGAGGTGGAAAAAAGGCAATGTGCAAAAACATATTCTGTGTAGACTAATGTGCAAAAAACATACTCTGAGAGTTGAAGTAGACAAGATAAAAATGACCAGAAATGAGTGTTGACAGGATACATCTATGATCTAGTGCTGTGGTGTAGAAGTAAGGGAAAGAAGACATATTACATGGTAATCAAGGTAGAACATATACAGTAGATTCTGGTAAGGTGCATGAAGACAATGGGTTAAATTATCATTAAGCACTGCCAGATATCAAAGTACAGAAGACATATGCTATGCACAGAAAATTACGCGAATGGCATTGCGATTTTCTTCAGTGGGCTGCTAAAGGAGAAAGCAGGCAGTGTACAGAGTGTGATAGGGGTGAGGATTCCTCAGTCACAACGTCCCAATCTAGTACAAGCAAAGTGTATTGGACAATCCATACACACACACTCTCTCACACACACACACACGCACGCACGCGCGCACGCACAGTCTTTCCTTGTGATAAGAAGGAAAAGAAGTATGTCCAGTGGTTAAGAGTTTCATTGTGCAGTGATCGAACAGTTACTGGGTCGGTTGTACTGTATAATAGTAATAAACATCCGTTTACAGAGGAAATATCTGGTTCAGCAATGTGGTTGATGCTTGATGGTTTCTTTGATTGAATATCCCCTTGTGTAGATGTCTCTAGTGGACCTGGGCAAGAAGCTGTTGGACGCTGCACGATCAGGTCAGGATGACGAAGTTCGGATACTGATGGCCAATGGAGCACCTTTTACTACTGACTGGGTGAGCACTGTTTGCATTGTAGGCCTACTGTTGATGGATGACATCTGTTTTTGTCCAATGTCTTGTCTGTGTTATGGGGGAATGTGTTGCTCTGGGTGAATGTGCTTGGTAATCTGACTGTATTGTGTTTGTTTTCATGTCTTACGCACCTCTCACTAGAAGAAATTTCCCCCATGGGGGACAATAAAGCTACTACTACTACTACTACAGGCCAGGGATGTTGTTATTGGGTCAATGGAGGATACAGCACATAGAACTAGACCTCCTCCTCACCCACAACAACACAAGTGTTTTCCCCTGAATGTGGGGCCCTCAGCTTCTGATTGTGAGTCTTTACAGGCAATACTAAGTTCTGACAACTAAGACGAGAATGAAGAATGCAAATTCAGCTCACATCTTTTTATGTCATGTCACACACAGTAGCTCACCCAACACTTGCCCAATCCCTCCCTTATCTGTTGTTATGTTTATTGAAAAGACATTGTCAATATATTCCCACTACACCAGCTGGGGACATCTCCACTGCACTTGTCTGCCCAGTATGGGCATTACTCCACCACCGAAGTGTTGTTGAGGGCGGGCGTGAGTCGAGATGCTCGGACCAAAGTGGACCGGACACCCCTGCACATGGCAGCTTCAGAGGGACACGCTAGCATTGTGGAGGTGCTGCTGAAGGTACAAACTCATTCAAAAATTCAAAATTACTTCTGTCATTCAAGCTTCATATGTCATGATTAGGTGTTACTCTCAATGGCTGCATAGTTTACTGAAAGTGAGTTGTTGCACTAATAATAATAATAATGGTAAAATGGTAAATGGAATGCATTTATATAGCGCTTTTCCACTCCTTAGAGCACTCAAAGCGCTTTACATTGTATGCCTCACATTCACCCAGTCACACTCACATTCACACACTGGTGGCCGTGGCTGCCACACAGGGTACCACCCTGCCACCAGGAGCAACTTGGGGTTAAGTATCTTGCTCAAGGACACAACGATGGAGTCAGGCCGAGCGGGGCTCGAACCTGCAACCTTTGGGTTGCCGAACGGCTCCTCTACCAACTGAGCTACCACCACCCAATAATAATAATAATAAACCCTAATAAATAATAATAATAATAATAATAGTGTTGCTGGTGAGGTCAGTGGTGGCTAACCTGTAGTATTCAGACTAAAGTAGACGCTAACAGGGGCGCTTCTACGCTGCGCAGTTCTAGTTTCTACGTTCTATACATTTACATACAGTGTGAATTGAACTTGTTTGGTACATTGCAGGCAACAGGCAAGGCCGCTGACAGACTTGAGCGGGCCTGAGACAAAATCACTTGAAGGTGCGCCCTACTCAATACATACAATGTGATGGGGGGGCCCTTTCTCCCTGGGCCTGGGACAACTGACCTGTTGTTCCTTCCTGTCTGCGGGCCTACTAACAGGGAACAACACTGGGAACAAAGGCAGCAAAGAAAGTGGATGTAACCAAGAAGCGTCATTTTGTTTCCTTTCCGGTATCCACTTTATGTCGGGTGAACGCCCCTTTAGGAGACCTTCGGTTAGGAGACCTTCGGAGTCCTGAGGTTGAGAATCAATGAAGTCCCCTTAGCGCCGTAGATGGCGCACGTCTTGCGCAAGCACCTCAAAAAGAGAAGAAGAAGTAGGGGACAACGACCTCTTAGGAGACCAAACTTGAGCACACGCTTTTTCATTGAGTGGGCGTGGTTTGCGATTAGGGCTGAGTACCGATCAGAATTTTTCGGTTTCGGTTCCGGTTCCAGAACCTACGTTTCAATGCCGGTTCCTGACGGTGCCATTTTCGGTTCCTAATTTATAAACACTGAACGAAATGTTTAAAAATCTCAAACGACCACCGAGCCTACCTCATTATCCAGTTGAAGTTCCCGGGAATTTATTTTAAATTGAGAACTACAATCTAAATCCAACCCTATCCATTTCGTGGTTGTGCATCAGAGCATCAGAGCATCAGGTCATAGTCATACAGTCGATGTTCATGGCAATCGCGCAGACAATCGTGCGAATTTACCTGATTACAAACTGAACCAGCATGAAGTTTTGCATCAGCCCCAGACAACTTGAGCGGCAAAACAAGGAGAAACTCATATTTCATTTTTTACGCTGCACACGCTCCTTTTAAAACATGCCCTGTGTGAGGGGATTTTGGCCTCGCGCAGGGACTGTTAAATGGAAAAGCATGGTGTACTGTCTGACCTGTCACTGCCGTCCCGTTTGACTGTCAGGAATTTGGCCTGTTGAAACTTTGCCAACTTTTGTCTTAAAATCAGGCAATTTTGCAGTGTTTTTGTAGCTAACAGGTATGCTGGTTCTTGCAAACACTTTTAAAAACAAGTAAGGTCGCCAAATTCCGCCCACTTCACTGATCACTTCACTGTGAACGTGATAATGTCACTATTTCAAATACTATTTGATTATGTTATCGTATATTTTTGGATAGCGGCAACTGTGTAGATGAGGTAATGAGCAATATTAGCTAACATTGGTGGCCCTTTCTATCGTAATTTGGAGATAACGTCCAGCATGTCCAAAATCTAGTTTCAGCACAATTCGCCGGCGAAAGGCTCCCAATTCCGCCCGCTTGATTTCAGGTCACGTCGGTATTTCCGTTAGCCTATTGTTATTCCTTCATGCTGTTTTGCTTATTTCGTTCACACTTGTAGTCCTAAAGCGAAACAGGGAAGCAGCCAGGGCAAGTTTTTAGCCAGAATGTCGTCATGAAATTAAAGTTCCACCTTCATGCTGCCGTTACGACACCCTTCATTACAATGCTGTTTATGGCCGTTTGACTCAGTTTTAAATGTCATCACCGTTTCAAATTGTATGCATACGAACTCCGTATCATGTCGATATCCATTCCTGACTTAAACAGTGGATACATAATTAACTATCATCACTTATAAGTAGGCGGGCGGATTTGGGGAACGGGCGGAGGCGACTTGGCTATACTACCCTACAATTTCAGAACGCCAAACTGAGAAAAAAGGCTTTAAAGTTTCCTTTCTGTCCACGCGACTGTGTTGGAGGTAAAGTGGTGATGACACTTCCATATAATACTTTTTTAGGGTGAAAATTTATGCACACAAGAAAAAAGCAAAAAAAACAACATTCTCATTACTTTTTAGCTGAAAAATCATTATACTGCGCTCTGTTGTGGTATTACTGTCTACACCAAAACCACGGTGTCAATGGAGAAGTGCAGTATAAAAGTGCAGTATCGCATTATACTGCGTTCTTGGCTAGTAGCCTACCACGTAACCTACTAAAACCACAAAGCGCAGTATAATCAGTTTTTTGCGTTTTTTTCCGAAACGGGACGAAGTTGGGCCGAAAAATTTTAACACAAGAAGAAGAAGGTATTTTAAAGCCAATTTCCGGTCTAAACCCATTTTCGACCATTTTCAAGATACTGCGTTCTGATATTGTAGGGCAGTATAGCTTGTAACGCACGCAGTGAAGCACTGGACGCGCTCTGTTGCGAGTTCTTTGCATGGTCCGTAATTATAGGCTACCAAACGGGAAAAAAAATATCCACATAGAAGAAATTAAGTCTTCAGTTTCAATATTGCATGTTACTGCCTTCCGTGGCACAAAGAAAGTCTCTCGCGGCCAAAAGTGACTGAGCTCACCTGATGCTTCTGATATGAGTTTACATTTTATTGACATGAAATTTAAACTTTGCAATGATTCACGGTGTAATCCAAAAAGTCAGAGAATGCGCGCACCCACCACTAAAGGGAAAAGGTCCCCAACACTGTTTGATGAGTCATGGTGGAGTGAACAGTGTTGCCGACTTTTACTTTCCTCATACGCCGATGTAACCATCTGCGTGAGAATGATGGAATGCTTCGTTTGCACACCTCTGGCTGTTTCTTGGCTCGCAGTGGCTGTGTCGAAGACAAAGTTTGAATTCTTTGCCGTCTACAAACGCTAGAAATAGGCTACTCTTCTCGGTAAACCTACACAAATTAAAGATGGGCTGATGGTAGTTTCTCTCGTAACAGCGTTAGTATCCATAGATGATATGACGACCTGTTTAAAAGGGGGTTGTAGCCTGCCAGCAGTCTCTGCAAGCCAGAATGATCACAATTAATGTTACCAGATTTTTTTGCCAGAAGCGGCTGCCGTTCTGACTGCGTTAACGTTCTGGGGTTATAAATGCGAAATGATAACTGACGTGATGGACATCTAGGAACCGAAATGTGGAACCGACAGCCAAGGCACGTTTCGATGCCAAGTAGAACCTTAGCCTTTCATTCAATTCCATTAAGGAATCGAATTTCGGTACCCAGTCCTATTTGCGATATCTTTGTTTGATTCAGAATTTTTGAAGGCAGTGTTTGGGTGTATGATTGCAATGTACAGGCCCGCCACCAGATGGCGGAAAATGTCATACACGGTTGCTGAAATGTTCTGATGCAAAACCCTCAAAGTGCATTTGTGATGAGTTAACAAAAAGAGGCTGTATTTCAACAAATTTAGTAAACTTCGCTGTACTTGATAATATTTAATTGGCTTTTTAGATGTAATAGGTTGATAAAAAATTATATTTAAATATGCCCATACATAAATGTATGTAAATATATATTTTTTTACAGATATCTGTAATGGCTTTTAGAGGGTTTTGCATATGAACTGATCACATATGTCAGAAAAAGCATTACATTTTAAAATTGTTAGCTGCAAGTTAGTTTCTTTGGTTGAAGTATGCCATTTATTTACAGTATATACCAAAATATAAATATTATATAAAATAATACCAAAGACCTGGCCATTCATGGCTTCACATGGTTATGGGTCAATGACATATTAGTAGAAGCACATGTCAGGGTGGTGGAACCACAGTAAATGCCATTGTTGTACTGATTCAATGATTCTTTTTTTGTCTTTACTTGATTGTCTAAGAAGCATACCATTGCAGTACATTAATTACCAATTACTAATTAAATTATGGGTCTTGCACGATTATGGAAAAAATGATCATCACAATTTTTTGGTTCAACATTGAAATCATGATTATTAATCACAATTGGTAAACAACACTAAACAACTGAATTTTGTGCAGAATATTATTTAAAATCACAAAATTAAATATAACCAAGAATATGTATAAGGGATGAACAAAATGAAACTGAATTGTAATAAGTATGTAAAAGGCAATAGCATGACGCTTAAGTGGCCCTACAGATTTTTGGCAAGAAATACCAATTTCAATTCATTGTGCAGCCCAATTTATGGGCTTTAGCTGTGGTTGTATCACCTGACGTCTTAGCTTGGACTGAAGACGTCATTGACCCTTACACAAACACAGTACCCGGTAATTACCTTTTAATGTAACAATGAATGACAACAAACATCTCTTTTAAATTGCCCCTCTTCGCTTCCTCTTCCTCTTCCTCTTCGCTTGCCCTTCATACTCCATCAGGCCCTAATGCACTGACATTTCTGGCAGTATCGGACAAACACCGCTTTGAAGCTTCTCTGCAGACGTTAACCAAAATTGAGCAATTTTGTGCTCCTGTTGAAATCCTGTTGCTTTTATCTTTTGTATGCACTCAAGTGATAACACACGAGATGAGTAAGAGAGCGATAAACAAAAGACTGCTTCATAGACTGGGCTGCTGTCTGCAGTGCAGCTGCACTGGGCCTTCCACTCCCTACTGCACTCCTCATGGCTCAAGCAAGGCACCTAACCCCATACTGCTGCAGGGGCTGTAACCAATACCCTGTAAGCAAGACACCTAACCCCATACTGCTCCAGGGGCTGTAACCAACACCCTGTAAGCAAGGCACCTAACCCCATACTGCTCCAGGGACTGTAACCAACACCCTGTAAGCAAGACACCTAACCCCATACTGCTCCAGGGGCTGTAACCAACACCCTGTAAGCAAGGCACCTAACGCCATACTGCTCCAGGGACTGTAACCAACACCCTGTAAGCAAGACACCTAACCCCATACTGCTCCAGGGGCTGTAACCAACACCCTGTAAGCAAGTCACCTAACCCCATACTGCTCCAGGGGCTGTAACCAACACCCTGTAAGCAAGGCACCTAACCCCATACTGCTCCAGGGGCTGTAACCAACACCCTGTAAGCAAGGCACCTAACCCCATACTGCTCCAGGGACTGTAACCAATACCCTGTAAGCAAGGCACCTAACCCCATACTGCTCCAGGGACTGTAACCAATACCCTGTAAGCAAGGCACCTAACCCCATACTGCTCCAGGGGCTGTAACCAACACCCTGTAAGCAAGGCACCTAACCCCATACTGCTCCAGGGACTGTAACCAATACCCTGTAAGTAAGGCGCCTAACCCCATACTGCTCCAGGGACTGTAACCAATACCATGTAAGCAAGGCGCCTAACCCCATACTGCTCCAGGGACTGTAACCAATACCCTGTAAGCAAGGCACCTAACCCCATACTGCTCCAGGGACTGTAACCAATACCCTGTAAGCAAGGCACCTAACCCCATACTGCTCCAGGGACTGTAACCAATACCCTGTAAGCAAGGCACCTAACCCCATACTGCTTCAGGGACTGTAACCAATACCCTGTAAGCAAGACACCTAACCCCATACTGCTCCAGGGACTGTAACCAATACCCTATAAGCAAGGCACCTAACCCCATACTGCTCCAGGGACTGTAACCAACACCCTGTAAGCAAGGCACCTAACCCCATACTGCTCCAGGGACTGTAACCAATACCCTGTAAGCAAGGCACCTAACCCCATACTGCTCCAGGGACTGCAACCAATACCCTGTAAGCAAGGCACCTAACCCCATACTGCTCCAGGGACTGTAACCAACACCCTGTAAGTGAGGCACCTAACCCCATACTGCTCCAGGGACTGTAACCAATACCCTGTAAGCAGGGCACCTAACCCCATACTGCTCCAGGGACTGTAACCAATACCCTGTAAGCAAGGCACCTAACCCCATACTGCTCCAGGGACTGTAACCAATACCCTGTAAGCAAGGCACCTAACCCCATACTGCTCCAGGGACTGTAACCAATACCCTATAAGCAAGACACCTAACCCCATACTGCTCCAGGGACTATAACCAATACTCTGTACATAATT
This sequence comes from Engraulis encrasicolus, assembly GCF_034702125.1. Lineage (NCBI taxonomy): Eukaryota > Metazoa > Chordata > Actinopteri > Clupeiformes > Engraulidae > Engraulis > Engraulis encrasicolus. The sequence continues at coordinate 2,771,686 of NC_085878.1, forward strand.
GTAAGTCGCTTTGGAGAAAAGTGCCAGCTAAGTGTAATGTAATGTAATGCACTGCAGCATAGGTCAGGGGCCTATACTACAAAGCTAGTTCAGGATACGTTGAGGGTAAGTTAAGAGGTAAATCATCTAATAGAAGAGCCTGGAGTCCTCATTTTCTTAAGAAAAAGCTCTTGTATTAGATGATTTATCTCTCAACTTAACCTCAACGTATCCTGAACCAGCTTTATAGGCCCCTGATGTGAACGCATGCAAACAAATGAAAGCGAAAGCGAAAGCCCCATTGAGAAACTCCAACTCCCATTGTCATTGTGACACAGCACTCCACTGCACACAAGTGAACACTGCACACTGCACACAACGAAATTGCATTTATGCCTCACCCGTGCAAGGGGGCAGCCCTCAGTGGCGCCCCATGGGGAGCAGTGCGGTGGGACGGTACCATGCTCAGGGTACCTCAGTCATGGAGGAGGATGGGGGAGAGCACTGGTTGATTACTCCCCGCACCTACCTGGCGGGTCGGGAGTCGAACCGGCAACCTCTGAGATGCAAGTCTGACGCCCTAACCGCTCACCCATGACTGCCCCATATGAAGTTATTATTGTTATTGTTATTATTATTGCTGCAGCACGGGGCTGACGTGAACGCTAAGGACATGCTGAAGATGACGGCTCTTCACTGGGCGGCCGAGCACGGGCACCGGGAGGCCGTGGAGGTCCTCATCAAATATGGCGCCGACGTCCACGCGCAGAGCAAGTTCTGCAAGAACGCCCTCGACATCGCCCTGGACAACGGGAACGAGGAGCTCTCCGAAATCCTTCAGGTAGAAGGAGGACACTACTACTATGAGGTTTGAACACAGCGTGAAGTCAACATGCTTAATATACACATCATGGATGGTGATGAGGAGCACTGAGCATAGCCACCTAGTTGCTCTGTATCTGATATTCTGTATCACAGACTTGTGCGATCTTCAACAAATGTGCGTCAACATTTTCCTCACACAGGTGGCCATGCAGAACCAAATCAACACCAACCCAGAGAGTCCGGACACCATGACGATACACACGGCAACACCACAGTTCATCATCGGGCCGGGAGGGGTGGTCAACCTGGCGGGGCTGATCTCCGGCAACTCGGGGAAATCAGCAGGTAACTCTCTGACTATGACACCACCATGCTCCCTTCGTTTTGTCAAGTCAAGTCAAGTGTACTTTATGACATCACCATACTCCCTTCATTTAGTCAAGTGTACTTTATTGTCAACAAGTCCGACAGGCGGACAAAAGACGCGTCCGTCTGTGCACTGCCGCCTCGTAGGCAGAGGAGGGAATGACAATTTAGAGAATACGTTTCAGATGGACCGACCGACAGACGGCCATACCCTCTTATAGAGATGCTAGGACGCATCTAAAAATCTATGGCTGTGTCTCAAATCACGCACTTGTGCACTTCGGGCACTGTTTTTCAGTGCCTAGGGGGCTCACCCAGTGTTAATTTCGTCAACCACGACGATGACGAAAATATTTCGTCAACGCCCCTTTTTCCCTTGACGATGACGAGACGATGACGAACTAAAAATTGCCTCAAGCAAATCAAAATATGACAACAATAAAAAAATATTTTCGTCAAGCAGACTAAGACGAGACGAAATTTACAAGCCATGGACGAATGGACATTAAAAATATATAATTATTCATAAATAATTTGTAATTTGTAATTGTAATATAGGCCTAGTGTCTTGAACTTCATAGGTGATTGCGCGCTCACGCTGTGTCGCCTCGCTTGTATCTGCTGGCAGCCAATGCATGGCGCGGCTCAGTCAGTAGTTCTGTAGCCTAGTAGTTCAGTGAGTCCATTTAAGTTGAGTTTAGGTCCTAAAACATTCCCAGAGAAAGAGAAAAAATAGCCGACGTTGAGGGAAGTGTTCATTTTGAAACATGTTCAACAACCCTCTTATCCATGACGAAGACATGTGTTTCTGCAGTAGGTAATGACAGTCGCGCCAATCCTCCTCTGATACTGTCATTCTAAACCTCCTCGAGCTTCCACTATTCTCCTTTTCACTTAGGCTGTCTTAGCCCGGCGTTCGTTGTCTGTTCTTTTTTAATAATGTTTGCTATATTTGTTGTTTAACCATATCAGTAGGCAGCAAGCAAATCATGAAGGTCGGATTTGTGAATGTATTTAAATCAGTCACCGCGGGAGCACGCGCCAGCAGGGGGAAAGTTGGCCTGTCTAATGTAACAGAGGCACGGCTACTGTAGCCCAGTTTTGAAAAGAATCAATGGATGGGCGATCGCTAAGGAGTTTTAAACTGTTGAGATTTGAAACTTGTTCTCGTCGAGAGCAACGCTAAAAGACCCAAGGAAGTCGACAGCATTTCCGTGCGTCTTCCTAAGTTCCAAAAACTCTTTCCAGGTCATGCCTATCGAGCCTCGATATCCCCGACAAACAAAACAGCATTAGTGTTTAAATATTTGTATGTGCGTGTCCTTTCTATTGTCCAGTCCGCATACCCCCCCTGCCTAACTATTTTTCCTGGGACTTTTGCAGGGCATACGAAGCGTGCTCGCGCAATCTATTTAAGCCTATTCCACACATGCCGCACGAGTCATTATCGTTCTCTGCTCGCATTGCCAATTGAAAACAAAAACCGCTAACTTGCATAGTCTACCATCAGCAGTATTTTATCTGACTCGTGGTCATCGGGAAGCCACTATCAGG